>NW_027270919.1:1322500-1377500 GCF_040938485.1 Diadema antillarum | reverse complement strand
AGCGGATGCTATCGATTAGTGTAATTGTTGATATACCACACTGTGTTTCCTGGCCCCTGTGCAATAAAGTGGGTTACCCCCCCCCCCCCCCTCGATGTTTACACGCCACTGGAGTGAGGTACCCAGGTACGCTCGCTCATCTACACGCATGACGATTCCTTCGTGTTACATCCCGTAAGGTGTTTTGGGCACGCCTTTCCTCCGCACCCTTTCCTTGTCCCCTGTTCCCCCTTTGGTAAACGACCAGCGTTTGATTTCCGTATAATTGACAGCAAAAGTGATAAGTTCCATACTCACACTGTTGCCATGTTAATTGGTACCTCAACACACTGCTCTCACCATCTCCTACACGCCCGCCGAAACCACACACAATTTTGCTTGCAGGGAGTAAACATGAGCGGAAAGAGTCGACATGCCAAATGTATAATGTAGCTGTCTGTTTTCACATTGGGGACATAATTATGCAAACCGTGGCTCGAGTTTATGTTATTTCCCGAATTAATTTCCAGTTTTATTTAGAAGCTCTTGCGTTCATACGACCCCCAGAAACAAACTGTGAGAACAAGTGACAAATGTGTTTACGATGTGGCGATAGCCCACTTGCGAATAATTTACCATTTTCCATTTAAACGTAATAGATCGCAGCCCTAATAATCATTCATCTGGAATGCTCATACTTTTGTAGGATATCCTGTTAGCCAAGCTTACGAAGGTATGAATCATGAATGTAGTATCCGCCTTGAGGGGGCTGTTTTGAAGTAATAGATCATCGCTGTCCTACTATTATCACAGTGTGGGGACGTGTATAATGTATTTATAATTTGATGGCGAGCAAGGAGATAGAGGGGGTTGGGATGGTAAAGAGAAAATTACATAAATTGTCACTATTTGTACATTTCACGGCATCGTTCTTCTGAAAAAGTGAGCAATGGTGAGTTCCTCCAGAGTAAAAGTTAAATCACATCGATTTTCCCTTGGGACAAACAAATCGTGTAGATATGGCTGGACGTTGTCGTAGTGTTCATATACTCTGTCTTGCATTTCGGACACGGTATACATTGAACTAGTTCGCAGACGTGTCTAATGACATAACAATCTTCAGGACGGACTGAAACCAAGCTGTAGGTGAACGAAATTTGGCACGAAATGACATCTAATAGGGCTGCCCGCAGATGCTCGCCAAGTTTATAGATGCTTCAAACGTTGGTGTGACTTGAATTTCATGCCTATTTGTTTCTAGAATTTATGAATGCTGATCCTTGAATCATCATGTAGGCCTAAATCAACGCCTTTTGCTCTTGCACCAAACATGTCTTTGGCACTTTAATAATTATGTTTTATTAAGAAGGTTATAATCATATTGTTGTTATCATTACCACAATAATAATCATTATATTATTACTATCATCATCATCATCATCATCATCATCATCATCATCATCGTTATTATTGTTATCGATGCCATTACCACCATCATTATTATCATCATCTTCATCACCATGTTTATTATGATATTATCATTACTATTGGTATGGACATCATCATCACAAATCATCAATCTTCTGTAGATCCCTCCCTCCCGTTTTCCCTCCCTCAAAAAAAAAAGAAAGAAAGAAGAAGATATACGATCAGTTCTCTCAACAATACTGACATCTCCTCAAAACACTTTTCCCAACCCCCTGTCATTCAAATAAAAAAAGAGCGAGTATTATGATATTTCCTGGAGGTTTTCCGTGTGGATGACTTTCAAAGTGATAGATGTGTTTTCATTTTTTTCTGCCTCTTAATCTTTCATAAAGATTTAAGGGTCAAAACACCCAGCCTGTTTACCTAGCATTTCGAGCGAAGCGCTTCCCCCATTTTTAATTTCTCATTTTCGACGTCGGACTAAATCCGATTCGTTACGCGGCTTTTGGTTCAATCTGGAATGCTCGCTATCGGACCGCAGGAGACTTGGGTATATAATCAGATCGATCAGGAAAAAAAAAAAGCAAACCAAAAATTAGAACAAACTTGCCAACGCATACACACTGACGCCTTACCGCATACACACACACACACACACACACACACACACACACACACACACACACACACACATCTTCTTAGCAATTCACTAATCTTTATTTTATTGTGATAATAAACCATTTTACATAATAAAACATTTTTGAAAGTACAATGTATGTAAACAATATACAATCAAATCGAAACAAAACATAATCAGTGGGCTGACCCGAAGATCATAGCATACATCTTAAAATAATACACACAAACTTACACAAATAAAATCTCCTTGATACACACACACACACACACACACACACACACACACACACACACACACACACACACACACACACACATACACACACACACTACCCAATGCAACAACAACACCAGATAGGACATAAAATGGAGGTCTCGTGTATGAGAGAGTAACAACTCATGCACGTAAAAGATCCCGCTTCATTCATTCATCGCAAAGAGCAGGTGTGTGTTTAACCCGATGAAGTGGTCCCACCTCACATCCAACTGGTGGACCCCATGGAAGACCAGCTTAACGTAGCTGAATATGGACTATCCAGCCATCTCTCAGATGGAAATGAACAAACAAAACCATACAGTTCTATTGTAGCTCCATGCTCTGTCTAAAGAATTTGATTTGCCCAAATTCTCTACATAGACTCGCATCCCAGTCGTGCATTGTCTTTAGGCTGTACTCACATTCGAAGGGAAGATTACCCTCAATGCCAAGTCAAAAAGCGGTAAATCATTTTGAATAAGTCAATTGGAAGATAAAAAGAGAATTGCGAATCTAATCAATTCATGTTAAATTATGAACAATATTGGCCCTCGCATTGGCTCAATTTCTGCCGAGCCGCGAATGTCACGTGATCAGCGCTCCCGTTTGGCGTCTGCACATACAAATGTTATTAATTATTCATCTTAAAGGTCGCCATTTTTCTCTCTGCCGCCGCTGATCACTAATTCCCCATATTAAGCTTCATAGCCACGGCACATTCTTCATGGTATATTTGCCCAGCCCTGCACGAAACTACCATCAGCAATAAAACATACCTTTATACGTTCGCGTTTATTACACTAACCGTTTTAACCACCATTACCAACACACACACATACATACACACACACACAGGAGCATGCATGTGTGTATGGATGTATATAACATAATGTATATGCGTAGCAAGCAACACATACAAAACGTATTGAATCATAAATATGATCAAAGAACATAAATGCATACCGGCCATATAGTCCACAATTTTTGTGTCGTTCTCTCCAATAGCTGTTAGCATATTCATGCAATAAATTCTTTACATGGATTCAGTAAATACTGCTTTTTGTAATAAAGAAACATGATTGCACATGCACTGTCTGTCTCTATCTCTCTCTCTCTTTCTCTCTCTCTTGAATTTATATATATATATATATATATATATATATATATATATATATAAAGTGATAGTTTTACGTCCAAATAGACAATAAAAAAGAAAATTCTAGATGTTTACTGACTATTTTGTCCAATATGTTATAGGAATGTGCTGCTATTTCACGCTTCGTATCCTGGGAAAATAAAAGCATAACGCTATGTGTGTGTGTGCGTGTGTGTGTGTGATTTCACTGCCAATTAGCTTTTAATTCCTCAGTAATGATTCATTTATAGATTTGTTAATCAATTAATACGGAACTGTGTTTCTCTTTGAAGAGCCGCCGGAATTAAAAAAAAACACCAACCAAATGATGTTCAATGTTTGTGCCTATTCCACTCGCAATAGTGTGTTTTACAGTTACTTATAAACACGTTCGATGAATGCACAATACATTTTCGGGTGCCTCGTTTTATCTTCCAACTGTTTTGGGGTACATTAATGTCATTACATGCTGGCCTTATCCTTAATACAAATTACAACGTTGCCAATTTTGCAACTTCCACATATATTTCCGAAATAATATTCATATTATAAAAAAAAATGTGATATAGACATGATAGAAGGCCAATGTCTAAAGACTCGAGATAGAACCAAATCGGTCTTGTCTTTATAGGAGGCAGATTGATCTTTTACGCCTACAGTTAGAAATGTGCACAGCATTACCACACAACATTATTCTGATCTTCAAACATTACAGACGTTATAGCAAAGACTTTGAGTTGTGTATTTGAGGTGTATCCATGGTTTCTTCATTCTTTAGCAGAAACATGGTTCTCAAAAGGGCTCAAAATTTATCTTCCATCATTTGGAATTTGCTTACAATATATCAAAAGAGTCTACCAAGAAATTTGTCTAGCTGAAGCGATTGGGCAGGATAATGAGTTGGTTTGCATAGTATTTCGATATCAAAAGCGTAAAATAATTTCCATTTTAGTACATGACTTTTATTCCTGAAGCGCCCTCCCCATTCAGCAGCGGGTTGGCATAGAATGTTACGATGTTACGATGATCGAATCGTGCACTGCCCTAGAAGCAAACTAGCTGCGGCGCGCGATTCAGTCTCGCGGATACTGCTATGGCCCGATGTATTGTAATCGATATAGACCCTAATCGAATATAAAAAATTACGTAGCAACCGCGATTGGGTATGACCTGAGATTGAATACTCCCTGTGTACCTTTTTGGGTAATACTTGGCATTTTTATTGTTGCTCAACTGAAATCGTGTAATCACATCGTCATTTCACACATTTCTTATGCATATATTTACGTTTTAGTATAAAATGTAACAGTTTCTGCAGGCGTCGAAGAAATATGTTTGCCTTTAACACTTAAGTCGAGGAAACTCATTTTCGGGCTAGCAAGTATATTCCATGATGTATTACAATCAGATGAATCGAAGTAAAGTCGTAAAAAGACCAGTTTCTAATTATGTTTACAAATCGAATAATTTCTTCGGAAACTCGTACGCGAATGAGTGAATGCGACGGAGTCATGTTTCTTTCACAAGACACGAAAATGTGGAGGGAATCCGTGACAAACAAAACGATAAATGCCAATTTTGTTCCCTGGAAAACTGATGGTATACCCAAAGGGGTGATATATCTGCAGCTGTCACTGTCTAAGATAATCTAACGTCTGAAAGGGATGATTAGCTTTGGACTTGAGGGGGAAAAAAGTTGCGAGACATTTGATAGGCTGGTAATAGCAGAATTTGAAACTCTGCAGGTCCGCTTCCTTTTCACGTATCGTCTCACGTAACGGATTATTATCGGTCTCAGCGGGGCCGAGCTCCTGGCGTTTGCACTAATGAGTGATCAATGTATGCAACAAGAGAGGGGGGGGGGGGGGGGGTGGGGTGGAGAGGAAATGTGTAAACATCTGCAAAGCGGAAATACATGTCAGAAGCCTTTCGTTACAATTATATATCCTAACTAACGTCACTTTCAGCATCACGCAAGCGAATGTGTCATTCGATTATTTACAGCCATCAATCAAAGAAACACCGATTTACTCTGGCTCACCAACGTATGCACGCACACGCGCACACACAAACACACTTCAAACATTGCCACCCATAGAAAGACATCACTTAACAAGAGCAAAAAGATCACGCCTTCCACCCTGGGAGGTGGGCTACCTCCCTGGTCCACCGCTGTATTCCACCATCTATCCGCGATTTCTACGTATTTCCCTGAATTCTCTCTTCTTCATCAAGTCTTCTGTTACAGGCTTTGTTCACTATTTGTATGGGGTTATTTCCTGTAATTAAACGAAACATCTCTTCTTCTTTTTTTCTTGACGATGAATGGTGCGATAAATTTATTGATATGAAAGGAAAGTCAAGAAAGAGAGAGCGGGGGGGGGGGCTCCTTTCAAAAGGGAACAGAAGACGATTGGCGACAATCTCGGCAAGATAGGTCAAATAACATACAAGACATAAGAGTTATTTTCATGCGCATGCCATTTTTTTTTTAATCTATAGCGCTGCCCTTTTGCCCTTTCGTCACGTGACTATGTTTGCTCTTTCTTGGCTCGTGCTCCTAATTTGAATGCAAATAGAAATGATTTAAGATTGGATTTGTCTTGAATCCGTTTGGAATCTCCCTATCCTTCTCTCCAGGGAGACTTACTGTCATAATTTCTTCCACATGATTCGTGCAAACTGTTTTTCTTCAACAGCAGGTCTTAACCTTTGCACAATCACGTGACAGTTGCGGTTCCTTTCAGGTGCTGACACTACTAATCAGTTCATTGAATCTCCATGAAATCTGATGGTCAAATGAGTTATAAGCAAGGTAATGTTCCATTTTCTATGCAGTCAATAAAGAACATCTTTCGTAGTCTTCTTCTCAATGATATCTCTTCCTCTTACATCCTCCTTATAGCGTATGTGCGAGTTTTGTTTTGTTTTGTCGTGGGTTGGGTTGTTGGTGGTTTTGTTTTTCTTTGAGTCACAATTTCTCCTCCTTTAAGTTATCATTTCACTATCATTTCGTGTGCAAATATCAGCTTTTACCTTTTCTAGTCACTTGTTTCCTGGTGCATTTGAATGCCATCTTGACGGTAATTGATGGAAACTAATATACAGAATCGTCTCATGGGTAAATTTTGTGTCTTCTTCGGCCACTTTCTCCATCATCCCAGCTTTAAGGAAGTCCCCAGCTCCCTCTGTGACCTTGGCACGTTGCTAAGAGGATCTTAACCTCAAAGTCATTTGGGAACTCGTCCCTTTCGACGAGCTATCAACTGAATTGGTCATCATAGATGGACATCACCGGGAAACCGCGCGTCCGCACGTTGACGGGTGCTCGAAGCCCCCCTCGTTTTGATAGTACCTCGCCATCCCACGACCACACCCATTGTTTAAAGGGCTAGTCTTAAGTCAAGTCTTCCATTCTAAATGTATTCCACCCTTGAGATTATTGGGTCACAGTCTCCAGACTGTCTTCATCTTTTCTCTATAATTCTTTCCCATTTCCCCATATTTTACTTTTACCGCTACAATAATGTTACTCCAGGTTACTGGTCAGTTTCCTCAATAGTCAACTATACACCGTGATAAAATCGAGAATCATAAACGAAATAAAGCCTAAATCTAAACTCTAAAAGGGTCAAAGCAGGATGTGCACAGAGTTTTGCTTCGTTATATGTTAAGTCAGGGAACAGGTTTCCCTGCGCTAATCACTTTGTTTGGAAACTTTTGACGTTAATTACATCCCTGTATGCGCTTGACCGGCCTGTTCACACCTCCCCCGTCATCGATCCCTGACTGCTCTGTGCAATCAAACTTTGTTTGACAGCCGCGATCCCTAATGACCACCTTTCGCCGGTACTCAGCTTGGCCGACGTCTCATTAAACGGTCATTAGATATTATTTCTAGGACAGGTACGAGGTGAGGTGAGCATCGACCTGGTGGCGGTGCCGTAGCACCACCGTGTTGTTGCCAATAGTAACCTGTGGCGGGGGAGGATGCTACCTTTGCTTTTGACAGCGTCAACGCCCTCTTCTCACCTTCCTTGATTTAACCATCTTGAACCGCCTCTGCGCTCATTTAGCTGTAATTACACCCCGTCATTAAATCGTCATCGAGAACTCCCAAGAAGTCCGCCGTGGTTTCAGTATCAACATCTTTGTCGTTGGTTGTGATGTGTTCGGGCTGACTGAAATCACACACAAACATCAACACAAATTGTCGGCAACAAACGGAATGGAAAGCGATGAGGATCGGAATTAGTTTCTACTTTACCCACAGAGATGTATGAAGACAAACTGACACACACGCGTTTCTCTCTTTTTCCGTGCTCTCTTCTCTGTTGCTCTCTCTCTCTGTCTTTCTGTCTCTCTCTCCGTCTCTCTCTGTGTCTTCTTCTCGATCAATGGATACAGATCTCTTGCACACTTTAAAGCTATCATTGTGAAGTTGCGACTTTACTCCTGTAACGGTGAGCAAAGAAATCGATGAAAAACATGCACCCAGATGAGACAGTGTGAACGTACAAACCTTCAGCCGCGGTAGAGCTGGGTTTGAACCACACTCCCCTGGGGCTGCATAAAGTGATATAAGCCACCGCACGTCTATCTCCGATCATTGTACCCCGACACCACATCTCAACTCCCAATCCATAAGAAGAAGAGCTCAGAGAGACGATCCTCACCCCCAGCTTTCAACGCCGAGTTGCCACGTCGGGTGTTGACAGGGATTGGGTCATGTTTATTTCAATAAGTACCACTTGCGCTGCCCTCCTGGTTTTTGCATTTACCACCGCACGTGCGAAGGTGATCAGCAAAATATTGATGAGCACTAGAACTTAAAAAGGAGCAAAAAACAAAAACAACTGCCGCCACTTCTGTCGTATCGCTTGAGCCATGACAGTGGTGATAATAATTGATGGGGCCCTGCAACTTTAACGAGAATATAAATTTCATGAGAGTGGTGGACGGCCTGACGTTAAAAGGATGGATTTCTATTCCACTCGGGCTCGACATATCCAAAAGTATCATTGACTCGCGGTTCTGTGGATAGGGATGTTGCATTGATCGACTTAAAACATCAGGTGTGTTTCCGAACTGATTCCTTGGCGGGAATCTGCAATGGCGGGAATCTCCACTACTCAGTAGTTGTCGGCTGCCGAAGTTCCCGCGAGGTCGGGCTGGGTCCCGTTCTAGGTCCAGAAGCGTGAAGGCGCCGCCTTGCTTCAACCTAAGAAAACAAAAACAAACAAACAAACAAACAAACAAACAAACAAACAAGCATTCATTTCACTAGAAGATACCATGTTCAGGTTGACTGTATGATATAAAGTTTGTAGAGAATAAACTGAATGTTAGAAGATTAATTCGAAAACGACATAACTTGAATTACGACATGGAATTTGTCTATTTTCGCCGTGTGAGTGTGTGGGTTTTTTTTTTACACTACTGAATGCGTAGTAATTGCGAACCTGTAATAAAGTATAGTAATCGGACCTTATTGATAACTTCTGAGGTGGGAGGGTAAGCTGCTATGTTCTCAGCAACAACGAACAGGATTCAATTTTTGGCAAAAAGAAACAAGGGGCAGAAATTGTATTCTTGCACCGGTTCCCTGTGACAGCTCTCAGTAAGATAAGATATCCATCTGTCTTTACACACGTTCATAACACAACACTCAGCAATCATTATGTACAGTATGTATCTATTATCTTCTTGTCTATCTATCTATCTATCTATCTATCTATCTATCTATCTATCTATTTACCTATCTATCTATCTATCTACCTATCTATCTATCTATCTATCTGTCTGTCTGTCTGTCTGTCTGTCTATCTATCTATCTATCTACCTATCTATCTATCTATCTATCTATCCATCTATCTATCTATCTATCTATCTATCTATCTATCTATCTATCTATCTATCTATTTATCTATCTATCTATCTGTCTATTTATCTTAACCCGTCCCTCTGTCATGTCTGTACAGAATTTATACATAATATATCATACTGCGCATGCAAATATACTAACCGCCCGTAGTGGACTGACCAAGTGAAATCTACACAGTTTGATTACAAAGCCAGTGAACTCCATTCTCGCTAATTTGAGATATTTTCGATCAAGCTGCTAGAAAAAAAAATATAGAAAATAATAAGAAAATATAAGATGTCTTTTATCAGAACTTCAAGAATATTCCCTGTCATTGCTTGTTATGTAGCAAGTGAGGTATCACTGAAAAGGTTCTGTTATTGTTCTATTTGATGATGACTTTCTTTAAAATGTTAAAAAATGCCTCCTTAACCCGTCTTTCGATCAATCTCTTCATAATGAATATGTAGATAGGAATATAGATAGCTATACGGAAATGTAGATATATATCGCAATTCTCGAGTACAAATCCTGTCAACATATAATATGCAATGACGTGACCCAATAACCTGAATTCCTGTTTTGTATTCGACGAAAATATGCTCTGTTCGACAGTATTCATAGCTTCTGGCAGACCTGGTGATTCGGTTCCTTTTATACAATCAGAATGACGATCCTTATATGTGACGACCTAATATTTCTCAGTAGACGAGATTGGCTGCACGTGCCATGTACTTGTTATAGCCACGATTCACGATCTACCGTCCCCGTGGGGTGATATACGCTCAATGAGTTGATAACACTCGGCGCTTTCCCATTACAGTTCTCTACTGTCGTGATTATTTTCAATTACTCGTATAACACATTTATAAATATTGACAAAAGCAATGGCAATAACAACGCCTTTTATGGCCCGCTGATATGTTCGTTGGAGGGAGAGAGAGAGAGCAACGGGAAAACGAGCGAGTTATTAACATAGCGAGTAGAGGCTTGGATGTAAATAATAATGTTGAAGCTAGTGTGACAAGCACTTGCATAATTCCAGAGCATAGGTAGTGAAAACCATATCACGATTTTGACTATTCATATGATTATGTCTTTGTATGTATATGTACTATATACTGATATACTGTATATATATGGTTTGTTTGTTTTTTCATGAATGTGTGTTTGTGCTTGTGTGTGCTACAAATAGAAAGCAAGCTCTTGTAGCAGACAGCATAGATACAATTGGGAATGTATTTGTATCTCTTTGTATTTATCTCTTTGCTCACAAGAACGACCTCACCATGTACTGTGAACGGCTGCAGGCAAAAATGTGATGCACACGATAAGTTTGAGTGATGTTGACAGCCATCGTGCCAAACTTGATCTAACGTTATAGTAGAAAGTGACCTTCGCTCGGATTTAAAACAAACGACGTCAAGTTCTTAGATGAGAGGATATGGCGGTGTAAAAAATGCAATGTGTTCAATAAACCATGGAATAGTGCGTGTGGATTCTGGCTAAATTCACCTTTCCCTTAAAAGTCTGATTGACGAAAGAGATAAAGATGCTTTCCATCAGGTGTCAGGGATAAAGCTGTCATTTCCTCGTGGAAGTGTAACACCTGAACGAGACTTAACTCCGGGGCTCAGAAAACACTTTGGCGCTCTGACAGCCATCATGCCTTGGGTTTCGGCTCCTCATTGCTGAGGAGTTCGGGATGGCAATTTACCTGATGACTCGCCCAGAACACGGCGTGCAGCGCGTCGTGCAATCCTCATTTTATCCGCAGTAGGCCATCATCACCTTGGTCAGTGTTAGAAATCTGCCTTCGCCTTGATCCACTTCATTTTCCTGATACATATTTTAGCCCGAAGACGAGTACAAGGCAATCAGTCACGTTGGAAACGCCGCGCAGTCTGTAATTACCAACATCAGTGCCACCTTTCATCATTGCAATGGTGTAAGAACTTCGTTTGAAATCCCCTATAGTACGCATTTCATTCATATAATCTAGTAAACTCGATTTTGGTTATAATGCACATCGTTAACATAGAGTCGTATTCTGTCTCTCTTTCTTCTTTTTTTATTACAAACACTTCGAAGCCATTTTTAAACTGGAAAACATCACACAAAAGTGATTAAACTTTATCAGTGTCACGACTCATGTATGTCCCTCGCTGTTTCTCTCTATGTCTTTGTCTTTTTGTGAAATTAACCTGATTTGATTTTAAAAATGTTATCGCAAATGCGTGAGATTGCACTTCATGTATAGAGAATGTGACATTGAAAAAACAAAAGGAATAAAGTACAGAGATAAGGGAGCAGGGGCGCCTTCGCCCCCTGGGGACCCCTTTCTCACCCCGACAAAAAATCTCCATAGTTTTCCCCCAGGGTGTAAGCAGAATGTCAAGTTTGCCTATTTTTCTGACGAATGACCGTCGTCATATCACCTCATATTTGTTTCTGAAGCACTCTCTATTTTTTCTTTAGACCTGCGGCTGCTTTGAAGTCGCTGCTGATGGGAGCTGCATGTTTTGCCTTTGCATGTCTGTCTCTATGTCAACAAGACTCCACAAGAATACCTCATATCAGCTCAACAGGCAAAGACGGCTAGATGAGACTTTCAAACCAAAGTTGTTGGGTGATGGGAGTCAATAGGACTGCATCTGAATGATCATTTTTGCTTTGATTGTGTAATCACAGTCTTGTAGGCGCCATTGATGAACGATGACCAATACAGGTGGCTGTAATCAAGCGTTGTGAATTCCATTGTCACTACCATCATAAAAGCCTAGTGACCTGAGTGTCATAAAATTCTTGTTGCTGTTGTCATTGTTGTTTGTGTGTGTGCTGTTGTTGTTTTTTGACCATGTAGAGTCACTCTAGATTCAGGAGAAGAAATCATTGCATGCTATATACTGACTCCATATGAGTATATTTACCGCTGAATCAGCATTTGAGTGATACTCAATACTAAATATTGCTTGAAGAGCTAACGGCGTACATACACTCAGTCAATCGACTGTCTGTTTATCCATCTGCATGTAAACTTCATAAATTGTACACCAAATTCATCATATCAACCTATATGTTTCCAATTCTTTTGTAGCTGCAGTACCGCGTTTCAGCATTCTTTTTTTCCTTCTGAGGCAAAGTTAATTTTTAAACACAAACTGTGAGCGTATGGCCTCAAATTGCGATGAAATGATTATGAAATGCTCACACGCACATCTCTAATTCGCAGCACGATAATGAGTCAAACCATGCTATTTTCATGCATATTACAGAAATTGTATAGCGGCGGGTGGCCAGCGCTTTAGGTGGTATGTCGTTTATTTCGACGTTATTTACTCACGGATCTAGCTATACATGGCTTTCGTAGCCGTAACTCAATCGACCTTGGTACACTTGGCTCTTGTATAGGGAGCGTTAAATATGATTGGAAGCTGAACTGAAAGCCCATTTCCCCATTGCCTTTAGAATAAGCTCGTTTTTTCATATCTTTTTCTATTCAAAGTTTACACAAAGGTACATATGCACACAGACATATACACACATGTGAATGTTATTGTGTCAGTGTGTGTGTGTGTGTGTGTGTGTGTGTGTGTGTCTGTCTGTCTGTCTGTCTGTAAATTAATAACGGATCGGATACAACGTGAGCCTGCTCACTATCCCATCCGCATGACAAAGGTGTTCCTTTGAGTCATCGAGTAAACTATCAAAATATAAAAGAGGCATGCGCATCATAAACGAATACTTGACGTTTGAGTGTCGGATATTATCACGTGCAGTCATGAGATACAATCTGGGAGTCCCTAAGGATTCCCCTTAACAGGAGCACATCGAAAAAGCCCGACATTACAGGCCTGGAAACGCCCCTATTGCTCACATTCATCACCTAAGATGCCTAATGCTCATGTAACGCCGAGCAAGGACTTAGAGGGGATGGCGTTACCATGGTGACCCATCATTTCAAATGCGCGCTGCGTTACTCTTTAACTCATCATCCGCCATCTAAGACACCACTTCTCTTTTGCAGATTATAGTCTCAGCAGAGAAACGGCAGTCTGAGGGTTAATGTTATTCTATTAGGGCTGCATGGTTTATTTTATATTCCTCCACCACATTGGTCCGGACGAGAGAGAGAGAGCATCCATGGGAGCGAGTGAGTTATAGTTTTCCGACATCCCAGACCTTTAAGTGTCGATGATTTGCATTTTCCTCACCCTCTTCACCCCGCCACAATGAATCATCAACCTCCCATCGTCTGCGGGAGAATGTTAAAAGATTTCAAAGTGGTCAAGAATGACATGCAGTCGTGAATTCGTGCTCCTCTTCTTCGATGCACGAGGAGAGATACATGGAGATAGATATAGGAAGAGAGAAAGAGATAAAAAGAGAGATAGGGAGAGAGATAGAAAAACATACGACCGCCCGTACGACCGCACACTCAAATACACATGTCCATATAGTACTACGGAAACAAGCACACACACGTACCAAAATACTCACCCACACATACACGCACAAACAGAACATCAGGAGACATAGATAATATAACACTATGATTGCGTATATGTATGGGCAGATACTAAAGTTATGTTTTTACGGTGCTCACGGCAAAATTTTTGGATATTTTGGCAGGGAGTTGGCGGAAGCAGCGCTTAGTGCTTGCTGCTTGCAGGGAAAGATGTCCGCTTACACCCCACCAATTTCCACAGGCGCTACAACTTGCATTAAAATAAACGGATTGCTCGTCATCTGCCTTGAAACAGGCTGTTCCGGATGAAGGGTTGAACCCAATGCACGACGGAATACTCCAGTTCATTGCTATGAGCCGATCTATGCCGGTCAGTCTCCATTCAGCATCATACTGGTACAAATTTCCTAAAGTTATGTTTGTATTGCCATCTTCATGTACGGTATATACGGAAGCGGGGTGTCTTGTGTATAGTGGGGGCGGACAAAGTGATGGCAGTGTGTTATAACCGTGAGTCTAATTCGTTGCAAGCCTTAGCCAGTGGTACTGTAAAAGTGAACAAACGTTGCTCCGTAAGCTTTTGTCGTCTTAATTAACTCCGCCAAGGATATTCTTTTTTTTTCTTTCCTTTGCCGGCGTTTCCAGTTTTTGTTTGTTTGTTTGTTTGTTTGTTTGTTTGTTTGCCTGACTGTGAGCAATACAGCAACCCTACTCTAAAAATTATGAAGATATATATATATATATATATATATATATATATATATATATATAGGTTTACAGGGTAGGCCCATTTTGATAATAACTACTATTATGAGAAGAAGAAGAATTCTAATGATCATTTGTAGATCTAGTAATTCCGACAATACCTAAGGCTTTATTCCCACGCCTACTTTGTGCAATTAAAGGAAAAGCGATTAAATCTGTTAACATGTAGCAACGCATAACCCCTCCCCTCCCTCCCGAATTCATTCCCTCAATTCCCCTCCCCACCTCTTGCCCTGACACTGGCTTTGATTCTTCACATTATTGCCAATTTCTGTCATTTTTTTTCCATGAGAATGAAGGACCATGATCGTAGTTTCCTATAATCATTACAGATTTTTCTCCACCCTTTATTCCGTTCAGCGGCGAGGTACATGTACTAACTCACATAAGCATGCCATGTCCTCGACGTACGGACGTAGTACGTCAAGTCACGTGACATGCGTTAATAGTCAGGTGGGAACGATTTTTTCGCTCGCTACCGGCATGCACGATTAGCTACCATAGCACCCACGGGTGTTATTACTGACAACGTGATTTATGGCAAAGTCTATTCGTTGGTACCCCTAACACTCTTCACAAATCATTTCCGTATAGGAACGTGGAAATAAATAAAAAAATAATAATCAAATTCTCACACATCATAAATCTGAAATTCTGATACTTGATATCATCGTCAACAGCAGAACCCTGGTGTTCGAAGGAACAACAGTCAACATAAGTCAAAGTCATTGTGACCTGTAGACTATGACCTATGACCTCTGAGGGACGTGGTGTCCTTAGTGTTAGAAATAGTGGACGTATCTGAAAATGGGAATTTCTTTATTCAGGTTCATATTTCTCGTTTTATTTATTCATTTATTTATTTATTTACTTATTCCGTTTTCTTTTAGCAGGGCAGCCATGAGTTAGTCATTTCACCTGTTAATGCAAAAGAAATGATAGCATTGGCAATCCTCTCTTGGAAAACACTGACACCAGAGAAGTTATTTGTAGCTAATATGACCATCATTATTCTTGATAATTACTTTATCATTTTTGTTTTAATATGGATGTAATTTCACTTCATTCAGAGTGTTCTTATTAACATCTCTACTACCTACTTAATTTCAATTTCTGTTTCAATTTCATTTTCATCTTTTTTGTCCATTTAGAAATTCCTTTCGTTTCAATCTTTCACATAAATACGTAAAAAAAAAATAAACAGAAACATAATCACAAACCACATGCTGGACTTACATCACATATACAATGTCACATAACATACAACACACTTGTGAAAAATCCCAACATCAAACCAAAAACTTAACACATCATTACCTTTATTTGGTATTGTGCTCCTCAGAACATAATTTAACATCCCCACAACTTATCACAATTAATCAGACAAAACAAAATGGTGAAACAATTTGTGAAAAAGAAATCATCATGTGAGTGAGAACTGAATACACAAGACTGCTAACACAAACAATGAATACTTAACTTAATTTTGATTAAAATATCCTCCCATAGCGAATGGGATTTGAAACGAAAATAGAATAAATCCGTTAAAATCAACTTTTTTAGATAAGATTTAGATATAGGTTAAGAATATGATTTAGATTGGATTTAGATTTGAATGTAAGCTTCTACTAATTCGATACGCATGCAATAACAGCAGGGAATAAAGACAGACAGAGAGAGAGAGAGAGGGGGGGGGGGGGGAATGAATATTGCTACCAAAGATGGTTAAGATTACTTATTTCAGCGGTACTGGAAGACTGCATAGGTTTTGTGTTGTCGACCAACACATTCGGCGACCTGTGCGTATTCCTGAGACCCCAACGTGTGACAATTCCTTTCAATCTCTTTAGGGGTGTATTGACCCCCGCTCAACAGCATCTCCCCCGAGAGAGAGAGAGAGAGAGAGAGAGAGAGAGAGAGAAGGGGAGGGGATAAAATGCTTCGCTAGTCGTGAGCATTTCAGAAGGCGCCTAATTTTATTCTGTTTTTCCCCTTCCCTGACTCTTCAGAAGAAACGTCAGAGAACATGCGAGTTTACATCCTGTATCCACTCAGTGCCAGCGGCGAAATGTGGACTGGAAAAGTGCGAGTGATCTGCCAGAGTGGAAACGGTCTCGTATTCCCCACTTTTTGTGGAGACCCGAGCGTTGGCACTGCTAATCGGAGACTCTAAATGCGATTACTGATATGTTAACGTCGAGTTCTCCGAAAGTAATACCAGCCGAAAGAAATTAAAAGAGAGATAGAGAGAAAAAAAGCGACCATTATGTCGACCTAGTGAGTAAAGTCAGAAAAGTGGAGAAAAAAAATGTTAAAGGCAAGGGATGAAACGCCTTTTAATATGATCGAGTGAACGTTGGAGGGTGTTATAGTGGAGCAGGTTTGCGACTTGTTACTTGTGAAGAGCGGCTCGGCAAAAGAGTCCCCTTCAGGCAAAGGGAAATTTAGCGAAGCTAGACAGATTATTTTCACAGGCTTCAGAGGCTCCAGCTACTCACCTCCCTCTCCCCTTCTCTCCCTCCCCCCCCCCCCTTCTCTCTCTCTCCCTATCTGTCTATTTTGGGACGGCGTGCTACAGTGAGAGCATATATCGCTACAACTGGTATATACTGAAGTCGAATATCGGCGCTCTTTAATGTTCCTTTATCCCTCTGACTAGTGCTTTTAGCCGTCACTATGATATGTCTGTTTTTAGACGTGAATTCTTCAATTGAGCGATAACCCTTGGCTCATTGCCAGACGTCGTTGGTCATAAGTTATTTAAAGCACAGTTCAAAGCGAAACTGTTACAATGTACGCGCACCACCTGATGTCAGAATGCTAGACTCTTAGACAGTCTGACAGAAAAATTCAACACAGCTTGGCACGACATTTGAAGAAGGAAAAGTTCATTCCTTCTAACGAACAAATACGAAATATTACGCACTTTGCTTTCTGTCGCAAACGCGACACTTAATATATTATAGGAGTTTGCTAACAATCGGGGTGACACAAAAGAAAGAAAGGGCCCAAAATGGATTGGGGTATTCACATGTTCTTCGTACAAAAGGAGATGGCGCCTTATCACTGGATGAAAAGGAGAGACACACAATAAAGAGCAACACAAGGGGAATCAGAGAAACGTCAGCGACAACGCAGCCATCAAGGTCGTAAATGCAGGTGCCTTGGACGTCTGGCCATAGGGAATGCTTTGTGAGTATCTCGAGTCAGGAAGTCCCCAGCTTAAACATGGCTCCTGAGCTTGTCTGCTGACATGGTGTGGCTTGGCATGCCCGATTCATTGCCGCTCTTTGCGTTTGAACGTCGTCACACGGTGTCCGTGCGGCATGGCTCCAAAATGGCCCGAAATCACACGTGGCACATTAAAGGGCGGTGAACGGTTACTATCTCTCCGTCACGAACATTATCATTGATCATAACGACATGCTCAGTAATTCATGCAAATATCAAAACGCCGCTCGTAGCTCTACTACGTCAGTCGATAGGTGCGTGGGTGGGGTCTTAAAACGCATGAAATTTGTCAATAGTGTTCACATAGCCAGTTGAATTTAGACTTCCATTCCTAGCTGTCCTTTATCAGTTTATACCGCATCTTAACAAAGGATTCAATCTCTGAGGGGATTTCAAAATAAGTGACAATATTTTCATATTCTGCCCTTGATATGTTAAGAAAAATAGACGAAGTTTACTTCAGGCCCTCCCCGCGCATCCTCAGATGCATGGGTGAGAATTCAATACGGGTTGCAATACAAGACACAATCGTCCGAGCAGTCCAGCGCGATAGAGGGGGAGAAAATGCGAAAGGTCACGCCATCAGTATTTTCGTTTTGCACACGATTTCCGCATCTCGAATTCCCGCCAAGGGAAACTTGAGGACTATGCTTATTATCTTCAAAGTGCTGGCCTACTTTGTTCAAGCCTGTCTTCCGAAGGAGATGATTCTTCATTCCTAGGCCAACAAACAAATGATTTCAGCCGCAACGTGCCTTCCCTGGCCAAATTCCCGTCTCTCCAACGAAGGGGAACGCCGAGTCTCTTAATGGGATTTCGTACGGGGGAGATTTCAGTAAGAAGTGAAGAAATGCTAAGTGCTTGATCCACTTAACAAGTGATTTAGACAGGAACAAGAGTCGAGGATTAGGCAGACACGCAAATGGGCTTGAGAGTAAAATTCCGCATCAGCAGCGTCACCTCCGCAGAAGTGCGGCGAAAATCCCTCGAGGTTTTCATTTTGAGGACTTGGGTATTTCGAATGATATGCTTCGGGAAATCAAGGATGGAGCAGCGTAGACGCTAGTTAACGTGTGTATGCCAACAAACAGTTTTGAGGTAACTAGTGGGTCAGTGAAGACGAGATAGTCATGTCATAAACCAAGACGACAAACGAACATGTATACAGTAGTCATGCTTAATGTATGTCATGCATGGATCTCTATACGCCTCATTAACGTCTATATGCCATACACGTTGCCAAACTTGGAAAGTCTTCCGGCGCCATCTATTCACGGGAGATTGTTCCTCTTTGACATTTAGCTCAACAAGACACCTGGAACTTGGATGCTTAAGACAGCTAATGGCTTTCAGCTACAGAAGAATGGCTAACGACAGGCTGACAGAGAAAAGGTGTTCTACTCACAAGCTGCATTGTCCAATCGGATATCTTTAACGAGTTGCATGTTGTGTATGCATCGATTCTAATTCTGATCATCACTTACATGTGGTAAAAAAAGCCCCTCTTTTCCAAATTGCTATGGAAATGCCAAGAAGGACATTGTATTCTCACAAATGCTTGATATATGGTGGAAGCATCTTAGTATTTGACACCCGTCAGAAGAATTATATGCGCACGGCCAACTTTCAGAAATTATTATACTGTGTAATAGGAGGGCGATTTTTTTTATAGTCAAAACTTGTTGAAGAACTGTTACTGTAGCCAATCACGTTTTGGCGATTGAGTTCATTTATGCGTGTTATGAAGAGTATCATTTTGAGTGCTGCAACGTCCTTTGGTGAGGAAATGGCAAACGTGGATATGTACTGCTTGACATTGGCAGTTTCAGTTTCAGTTTAATCTTATTTGTCCACTTGTAAATAAAACACACAGAAATACACAAATACACAATGAAAATGACAAAATCAGAGACTTCTAATTTTGCTCGCAACATAGTTATTATAGACATACAGGTACATAACATGAAATGATACACGCGTGAACATTTATATATTTTAAGGTACAAGTGAAGGAGACTGTTATCAATAAGCAATAAGCAGTGAAGATGCATTTAAACTCAATCAGCAAAGCGCGGAAAGTTTGAATGGTATTACCCCCTCCCCACCCCTCTCCCCTCAATGCAATGATAGCCATCTATTGCTGGAGCAAGATCGCATACAGTGTGGTGCGAAAAAAGTTGAGGTACGGAGTGCAGGAAAACGTTGGCTCGTTGAAAGTGACTTTGACATGTGACCTTGGGCAGCGTGAGTGGATAGCATAGGCCCCTATAGTCCCGTCCCTTGTCTACCTATGCATTTAATCAACGTTTGCAGGGATTGTGTGTAAACGGACTCACATGCGGGGAGGATGTGCGCATGCGCGATTAAGGGAGGGGACTTTGGAATAAGAAGGTTGTGCACATCCTCTGAAAGGAACAGAAACTCAGAGTGAGAGTCAGGTGTCAAACAACATCGTTGCGCGTTTAGCGGTTAGAGTATGTCAAGTTACATAAACTACCCACGGCTGTCATCGTGTAAAACTCAATTTTTCCAACCCATTCCCACCATTTCCAGTGTTTTAAACAGGGTTCTATTTATGCAAGCGTTCACCTCAAAAACTGAACAGTTGGTGTAATATTTCGATAAGAAAGAAAGCGTCCTAAAGTCATTCGTCAGCGTGATTTGTCAATGCAATCTTGCGTAGATATGAACTTGTTCATCTCAAAATCACACTTTTTTTTCTGGTGAATTTGAAGAGAATTAGCCTCCTAGAATTTGATATATCTGGAGCAATTGCCCCAAATATATATGCCGCAATTTTCCTAGCTTATTCAAAATACCTGTAACGAGGAATGCCTTCAATGATTAAAACTCACACACACACACACACAAATCTTCACATTTCCAATTATAGTGATCATGGAGCTGAATCCTGGCTCGCTTCTGAATTGTTCAATACTTTGTTTCTCAATTCGACTCTGTTCAGCGGATTCTTCGATCAGCAATTGAAATTGTGTGTGTGCAAACGACTACATGAGAGACTCATTAATCCAAACTGTGGCTGCAATCACAAGCCATCCTGATCCGAGATTGATGGACCCCAAATCACTGGCTTCCCTACCGGGGAGGCAAAGCCATTAGCGGTGGGGTAAGCCGTTCGCAAATCATCCTAATTCCGGCGCCTCTGAGAGTCTTTTGTCAAGAATCGTTTACCAACCCCCTTTCAATCTGCGATTATACCAAAACGCTCCCCTCTCTCACCAGCTCTACTTACAACCTTTTTTTTATGTCCACCGCATTTCGCCGCTACCCCCCCCCCCCCTCCCGTAATGGCATGCAGTCAACGCGTTTTAATGGTATGCCCTGATCAGAGGTTTGAGCGAAATTTGTTCCAGTACTGACCTTGACTGTGAATTGGATAGAATTTACTCACTAAACAGAGGAGCGGAAGTACTGTAATATGAGTTTGCTCTCTTTGGGCTTTCATGGGATTACAGGATGGGGGAGGGTTAAAACATATAATTATGGTGCCCTGGGAGGTAAAAGCACATTATACCATGTGACTTCTTAGATATTTTAAAGGGATGGTATAGTTTTCGTTGAAACGGAGATTCGAATTCAACTTTTTGCGAGATGATAAGAAACCACTTTCATAATGAAGTACTAAAGAGCATACAATATTCTAAGAAATTTGTGTGACGAAAATCAGTTTGAAAGGGCTGAGATATCAAAAACACAAAGTAAAACAAAGTGGTCCTAATAAGAGATGAGGTGAGTCCCAACTTCTATTAGGACCTATTTGTTTTTCTAATATCCCAGCCATTTTAAAGCCGATTTTCATCAGATTTGTGTATTTTGTATTTTTCTTAGAATATTATTGTTTGCTCTTTTATCATATTTCAGAAGAAGTTTCTAATTATCACACACAAAGGTTAGAAACCTGAAGCCCCATCCCAGCCAAAAAACAACAACTATACAATCCCTTTAAAGGAAGATGCATAGAACAGAACTGTGCACAAAGGAGGGGATAAGAGTAAAGACTTACCTAAAGCAAGACAAACCCTTCGTGACCGATATGTTATCATTGTATGGGCAAATTTGAGAGAAAGTTTTCATGGATCATGGCTTAGCGCTATTCAGTAGACTTTCACCTAAAGGGTGTCAAGACAACTGGTACCTAACTGAATGAATGAAGATTCTGCCTCATGAACGTTTTCAGGAAGTATAGGAGGTTTCTCCCGTTCATTGGCATTCTGGGGGGGGGGGGTGTTTCATCAATTTAGTCAGCGCTGACAAGTTGTCAGTCTCGGACAATTTCAGCAAAATCCTTGGTTTTGATTGGCTGAGATGCTCTTGTCACTGACTGTTGCCATGGTGATTGTCAGAGACTGACAACTTGTCAGCGCTGACAACTTTCATGAAACAGTACCCCGATGATAGACATATCCCAAGGTGTGCTTGTTGGTTTTTCCTACCTCTCAGATGCATGAATATTGGAGTGCTTGATCAAGACAGTGCTTCTTAGCCACGTTAGATTGAAAAGAAAGAAGCAAACAATAAAGTAAATATAAACCAAATCGAACAAAATATTATTTCCTTTTAGCTTAAGCATTTCACGTGCTTATAAGCGACGTAGGATAACAAATAAAATTATAGAAGAGATGCAAATCCAAACGAACAAAAAAGTCGCACTTTCTATAGCTTAGGCATTTCATATCTTGCTTTGTCCGTGTCGAGGGGTAACAGATTAAGATGTGGCATAGGAATAATAAGCCACGCACCTGTTTTGCGCAGGGTTCTCCAATTAAGTTGTCTGGGACTCTGTTTTCCATTAAGGGTTGCATGGGAACGCCGCCAATGTTGCATGTCATTGAAGCAGGGGGCAAAGTTAAGCGGTGAATACCACCCCACGCAGAGATTATTCCATGATGTTCTGGTATCTGTGCCCCCTGATGCGCGAATGCTCTGGCCTCAGTTAGCTTAATCAAGCCGACAGACTCGGCCGACTGAGTCCAAAGATTAACCTTTCTGAGATTTGCGGCAAATAGATACACATATTACCAACTCACACACACACACACACACACACACACACACACACACACACACACACAAAGAGGCGAACAATCAAATATTAAGGGGAGGATTCGCTAGTGGTATTATACATCATGCACGTGTGTTAATCCAACATATATATATATATATATATACATATAATATATATATATACATATATATATATATATATATATATATATACATATTATTGCATTGTATTATATTCCACATTATATTAGATGTGAACGTACAATGTTACAATTAATGCAAAACGCAGGAATCTGAGTGCATGATTCAAAGCAGGAAGGCAACCAAAAAAAAAAAAAAGAAGAGAATAATACTCATATTCGAAGAACTAAAGACTTGTAATTGTATAATCATACTTGAAGATTTTTCGGTAAATCTCAGTAAGCTAGACGTATAGACACCATTTTCCTTTTTCTCACCCTCGGCTATTACTCCCAGTGGGTACTGTTCAGCGAAGCGCGGGGCTCAAGAGTGTACTGGAGTCCGTTTTAATACGGTTCGGGGGTGGAGGAAGAGCTATCTTTGGAGCGATAGTTCCTCGGAAACACTTCGATTCTTTGACCCAGAAGGTATTGTTCCTCTGGGAAGACGTGATGTATTCTTACCGCCATGTTTCCAGGGACAACGCTTCTAGATCATTGTTCGAAAGACACAGATCACATAGCGAGCTCCGGAGCTTGGCCTCCCACAAGACGGTATCCAGCTCTTCCCTTACCTCATTCGCTCTATCTTTCCCCCTCTTTCTTTCTCTCTTTCTTCTTCTCTTTCTTTCTTGGTTCATCTCGCTCTCATTCATCAGAGCTATCATCCGCTCCATCTTCCTCTTTGTCATCTATTAATCCATCACTTTCTCTTCTACTCTCTCTCTTTCTTATACAGTCTCTCTCCTTAACTTTCTCTCTCTCCTTCATTTGTTCATTTTATTTCTACTACCAGAGAAACCGTCTCAACCTCAATGCTCGTATACTCCGACTCTTTGAATGCTTACATTTCTTCATGATGCCATTTGGAATCATTTTCTTCATTGAGTATGAAAATAAGACAGTTGTGCATACGTTTGTGCCTGTGTTTACCATTAATCTGTCTATCTATCAGCCAATAATTGTCTTCATGTATACATATAGCCATGGATTTGGCTATCTTGAGTTTCCATTGTGCAAAGTTTTCGTACGATTCTTCAATAACATGACAGTACACTTAAGGCTATTGATCGATGTATATTTACCTAAATCCTACCATCTGACGCCTTGAAAGGGAGCTGCAATATTTACCATCGAATCCCGGGGGCATCTTTCGCCTCTCGAACCCATGTTGCGAATGTGGAATAACATACAGCCGCATGTGGGATGTTGACACGTTCCTACCAAGTGGCGCCTAGATGAGGGGGTGCATGAAGAATGCACACAAGCGGTCTTCTGACCGTTTCGTGACACACTCGAAATTTGGCGGGAAAATTGTCGCGAATATTATGATCGTGTGAAAGCACCACTGGTGAACTGCCACTGCCACCGCACATACTGTGGCGAGCCAGCGTGTGGGTGTCTCCTTATTTAGCTGCCTTTAGAGTTATTACGATCAAATTCGTCAGTAATTTCATTTTCGTCTAGACGGACTCAATTTGAGGAGGAACAAAAAGCAGTAATGTGTAGGAGCACCAGCGCTGCTGTGAGTGTTGTGAAATTCCCACCACGGCACGCCGTGCTTTGAGCAGCACTGGCATGGTTCCGATATCATCAGTGAATTTAGTGTTGTGAGTTGGTGACATCATCACCTATCATAATTTGCATAATAATGTAATTGAGACCAATGCCACTCTGCAGAGAAACCGTGTGAAACTGTAAATTCAATTGCTTACTAATCTTATGCACGAATTCGATGAAAACCCTACCATTCTGTTCAATGGCTCTTGTAAATGCAAGATAGAGTCGTCAATGTGCTAAACAAAAGATAAGAAATATAGAAAATCATCATATTCTAGGCGGAAAAATGATGCCTTGCATTATTTTCATCTCGACTCTAAATGATATGTCCGATGTATTGCTTGAGTAGTTGACTGAAAATATTGATTATGTTGTTTAGAGAGAGTGCATGTTGTTAACATGACAGGTACAGATTCTGAAGGCGTTAATCATGATTTTATTGACACACCGAATGGCATATTGTAATGTGTGGCTACATACAGCAATTCATGGACCAATAAACATTGATAAACCATCGCCACAAGAGGAAATTTCTGCTTAAGTGATGACAGGGAGAACATTTATTCCTTTTTGTACGCTCAAGGTCAAAATAATGTTATCGTTTATTTTTCTGCGGCTTAAGTTCAAGGACAGTAACATTGATTATGAGTGAGGGTAGCAGGAAGTATGATAAATTGTTGCCATACATTTTGATGATTATGATCACAAGGGGCAGATGATTTCAGACAAACTGTTGTTGACAAGAAATGACAAACGGTAAATCGCTTGAGCGTAACTTCATGCAAAAACGATAATGTTAAGAACTAAATGATCGTGCTTAGCATTACCGAATAACGCACTACCAACAATTTATTTTTTCCTTGTTGTTGTTATTGAAAAATAACGTAATTTGCTGTTCGTATAATTCCCGTATGAAGGCAGCTTCAGGATATGATATATCGACAATAAGTCGTTGCTATACATGGAGTACAACTGTGAAGGTTTTGTCGATGATATCAGCCTTGTCCGATTTTATTGGCAAAAGACTTCATTACAAATTGTGGTCGACTCGACTAATGAAAAGGCTACTTGGACCTAATGGTAATATCTAGTGAGGGCGCCTTTTAAAATTACCGGAGGGTAACGTGGACATTATTTCTCCTTTATATCAATAATTCTACTTTGTTTCTGACTTTAACAAATAATATGGATGAACACAACCGATATCAGCCAGTTGCTGGGAGAGTTTTAATGAATTTTGGAATGGAATCAAATTTTCGCCTATACAAGATTCTCTTTGATTCCATTTGATTTGCCTCTGTTCCTCTTTAATAACAAACCACATGACAAGTCAATTAAATATTAGACTGAGAGAGAAAAACAGGGAGAAGAAGGAAGGAGTGAGAATGAAAGAGAGAAAGAGTTTGAGAGAGAGAGAGATTAGTGAAGAGGTTGAAGTCCATTCTTCTCATTGCAATTTGCAATATACAAATCACTATTAAGGTCTTTGTTCCACACTTCATGCAAGACCAACTGGCAAATGGAAAGCCTTTAAAAAGTCAGTACTTATTGTAATGGTTAAAGCAAGAATGCAATCGTCGAACTGGAAAAAATACTTACTGTTCGAATGTTTGAATACATTTACCTTGTGGTCTACAAATTAGCAAGCGAAAGCGAAAAAGTGCATATTTGCAGCTGGTTATAGAACAAAAAGAAGCAAAGGTTTCAGCTTCTGTACAAAAACACACCAAAAAAAAAAAAAAAAATCCATTCTGGTTATAGTCCATAATCTGAGTCAACAAATTCACGGAGTACGCACGGCTTCATAAAGCCTGCCCTTTTCCACTGACATTTCACGCTCCCGTGCCGCGCAATAAATCACTGTGATTGCGTTTTAAAGGCTTTGCGTCTGTCTTCTAAATTTTCTTCTAATCGCGGCGAGGATGATGACTGGATTGAATGTATGATGAATGTCTGTGTAAAGAGTGCAGGGAATCGAGTCAACAAATATTGATTCAGTCAAGAAGATCGTCAGGAAATCCGCGGAAACTCATCACTACAAGTTATTGCAAGCAGAAAAGGGTGATGATGGATTTGATAGTATATGCAATCATCTATCACAGTGTTTATTTCCTTCTATCTCCATAATAATTCAATATCTTTTTAGAAATGTAATTATCAAGTCATTCACTGTCTCTACCATTACCAAGTTTAAATGATTTACTGATACTCCCTGTTTTTTATTGTAGTTCTATAGTGTACAGTGAACGTGAGCTCTACTGTAAGAGACCGTAATCTCTACTTACATATTCCTCGTTTTCATGATCAACTCAAGCAGTTGCTTTGATATCAAATCGCCGACTTGCTAGCTTTCCAACTTAACTTTCCTAAGTACAGCAAATAGTCGCTCATATTCCCTTATTTTTCATTAATCGGAGTGGTTTATTCTGAACGTTCAACCATTATCTTATCAGAAAATTGATTTCTTATGCCCCTTTGATATCTTAATTTATGTATTGTTAGTTTATATCATTATTACGTAAAAACTTTTTATAGAGTGAGTATTGTCAAACGATAATCGTATAAATAGGTGCGGCGCTTGATCCTGAAATTAGGCTGAAAAATCCTGCATTTTGGAAAGTCCTGTAAAGTTGATTAAAACTAACTTAATTTTGGATAACATTATTTTACTTATTCTAAGGAAGTATAGCATTCTTTAAGCCGATACACCATGTTTACATCTACTTTAGATATAAACTCGGACATTTCTTTCAACAATATCTTTATTTTACACTAATTCTGGGATCAAAGGAATCAGTTCAGTACTAGTGAAGGAATGACTCATGCCCCCACTCACAAAACATGTGCATACCCTTGGGAGATTACAGTGGGGTACGATAATTTTATGGGATACTCATAATAAACAAGTAGCATTCCTTAAACGGATACACTCTATCTACATCTACTTTAGATATAAACCCGGACTTATCCTTCAATCATGCCTAATTACGCTACTCTGAAATCAAGGGAATCAATTTTACCCTAGTGAAGGAATGATTCGTGTCCCCACTCACGAAGCATGGGCATACCATTGGAAGATTACAGTGGAGTACGAAATATCGAATACTCATACTAAACGTGTAGCATTCTTGAATCTGATATACAGTGTACTATATTAACATCTACTTTAGATATTATAAACCTGGACTTATCCTTAACATGCCTCATATTACCCCCTACTCTGAAATCAAGTGTCTCCACTCACGAAACATGTGTATAACCTTAGAAGATTACAGTGGAGTACGAAATATGACATACTACTAAACAAGTAGCATTCTTTAATAAACGGATACACCATGTTTACATCTACTTTAGATATAAACCCGGATTTGTTCTTCAAAAGTGTCTCTATATTTTTTTTTACTCTGGAATCAGAGATATTGATTCTGTACTATATTGAGAAGGAATGACTTACGTAGCAAGTGCATACCCTTGGAAGATTACAGTTGAGTATGTAGCCTGATATTGAATACTCATATACTGAAGATCTAATAATGTGGCTGCACTCGAGCTGATGTAATCTCACGATCGTTCGAATGTCACTGTTGTTGTTTTTATTACTGAGTCTTTCACATTAAGAACTGTGGTCTTTGAATTGCGGTGTTTTACTGTGTTCCGTGCTATTACGTAACATTACACGAGGTAAATCCTTAAAAAAATTATAAACGTTAAGCAGTAAATTCAAAACATGATTTGGACTTGGATGGATGTTTAGATATTCCCAATGATATGCGTACGTTTAAACAATATATTGTGTGTATCATATTATATATACGTATATATATATAATTACACACATACACTCAACAACGTGTTCGATTAGAGAAGTGTGAACATGCCAACATTCAACAATGTACTTTGTACTTAAGAATGTAGCCCTTCTCTGTTTGTATGTTGTTTTTTCTTAATTTTTTCCTATTTAATTTTATTTATTGCTTTGAAAAGCGGTTTTTGAAAGCATCGTAGTCAATTTTTCCGTTTTTCATTCATTTCCAGTATTCTCGACAAGATTTAGATTTGCAAGCAGAGATTGCTGCTTGTTTCCACTGCAGGTCAGCATTTTTAAATAACTTTTTGTATCCCAAGTATTTAGATGAGTGGTGTGATCACATTGACGTCAGTTTGCGAAGTCTTATCAGAACCATCTAATGAACCTTATAGATATTCAAGACAATTTATCAGTCATGTCTAATTGAGTATCGATTATAGATAAACGGTATGTCACATTTCATATAAATCATCAGGAGGCTTAGTTTTTTTACTTTTAGAATCTGGACGGTAGTGGGGTTTTTTATCAATAAGAGTACTGCTGATCTACTCTTTAAAGTATTTCTCTTGGTCGGGTATGATAAAGCGCATGACACTCGCAGAACGTATGGGGCTAGAGAAAACAGCTTGTGACGTATACACCGAGCCGCGAATTGTCACTCCGACTACTAACTCCATTCTATCATGTCCATGTAAATATAGCAGAGATAGAGAATGCGATGCATTCGACTTGTTCGACCCGAGAAACCCGATTTTAGTAAAGCGTCTGACTCAGATATCCTCTTTGACCTGCTTTCCATATTCCAGGGTCATGACACTACATCCTATACACCTTTTCTCTTCGGTAGAGACGAGGTTGCCAAGAAATTGAGCTGAGTGAATTTGTTTTAGGCTTTGGAGGTCACCACCCACTTAGACAGATTAGGTTATTTTTAGTCAACATATTTGAACAAAAACTGCTAGCTTTTGTGAAAGTACATAATACGTTCGTATACCTATGTTTGTCCATGACTTTATTATATGATTATATGTTTGTGCCTGTTGAACTGTTGGCTTTTGTGAAAGTACTGAACATATTCTTATACCTATATTGGTATGTCCATGACCACATATAGATTTTATTCACATGTAACTTGTGCTCCATAATTGGGTGTATTGTCTTAAAGGGATCGTACAGTTTTGGTTGAGACCTAATTTCAGGTTTCTAACATTTTTCTGTTAAAAAATGAAAAACCTCTTGTAAAATATGAAAGAGCATGTTATTCTATGAGGAATTCAATGTTTATTTGATGAAAATTGGTTTTGAAATGGCTGAGATATCCAAAAAGAGCGATTCTAATAAAGTGTGGGACCCACACTTTATTACGATCGCTTTGTTATACTTTGTTTTTGGATGTTTCAGGCATTCCAAACCCGATTTTCATCAAATAAACTTTGAATTCCTCTTAAAGTGGTATGCTCTGTACTATATCATAAGTGTTTTCTTGGTATCTAGCAAAAAGTTAAAAGCCCAATTCTCATCTCCACCAATACTGTACCTTCCCTTTAACAATACACACGTGTGATTTGGTCTGATATTCCAATTGTCTGTTGCAACCTAACCTTATTGACATTCTCCATCAATATGCATTCTTCTAGTCCAGTATTCCTTCTCTTCTCTTAATAATCTTTGTGGTTATTTTTTACCCTCTTTTATGTTTCCATATCAATGCTTTTTCCTTACTATCTCTTGCCTGTTTAGGTTTTTCTTCCTCCTCATTTCCTTCAATAAAGTTTACTTTTTCTCATCTTTTTTACGTCTCTTCTCTCTCTCCCTCTCTCTCTCTCTCTGTCTTCTCCCTTCCACTCTCCCTCTTTCCCTCTTACCCTCTCTCCCAATCTCTCTTTCTATTTCCCTCTCCATCTTTGCTTCTCCTTCCTTTTTTTTGTTTTATTTTGATGTTTTCTTTTGCTCTTGTTTTTTGCTCTGCTCCCATCCACACGTCATCTGCCCAGCGGAGCGATACCAAAGACCATTTCCAAATGGCCGATGATGTTCCTCCGACATGACATTGATTATGATGTGCGAAGCGGTGCGAATTAAAACATCTTAAGACCCCGCCATTAGCCTTGGCATTTTGTCCCAGTCCACGACTCCACTGTAGTTTTACACCAAGAATAAGCTACGGACTCTAGAGGTTTTCATGACACCCTACGACGTGTTGATGGAAGTCGTTGTGTTATAGGTTATACTAAAGATATCAAGGAAGAATTCTCCTTGCGTTTCAATAACTATGCTTCTTCTTGTTACTAAATTCACAGCGGTGGGTGGAGACGTGGGTGGAACAGTGGGTGAGGATGGTAAAAGATTATTATTAACATGATTGATCTGTGTTGTGGGATTAATCTCTCAGGGAATATGAATCTAAATGTTTGCTCTTTCACTTCAATTGTTTTCAATAGGATAAACAAACAAAATGTTCTCACAGAGGTTGTCCATTTTTGAAGGAACGATACTTCCCAGAACATCCGAGGGGAACATTTTATGTAGTTGTAAGAGATAAACAAACAAAATGTTCTCACAGAGGTTGTCCATTTTTGAAGGAACGATACTTCCCAGAACAACCGAGGGGAACATTTTATGTAGTTGTAAGCTTCTCTCATTGAAATAGGGAGCTATTGTTACCCACGCCGATGAAAATCGGCAGGGGGTTATGTAAAGGGTTCCGTATGTTTGTTTGTTTGTTTGTTTGTTTGTTTGTTTGTTTGTGTACAAGATAACAAGAGAACGGGTAAACGGATTTGCACGAAATGTTATGGGGATGTTTGGATAATGGCAGGAAAGAATCGATTAGATTTTGGTGATAATCGGTTGACCCTTGCAAATTCTGTGTGACCTTGAAGTTTTGACCCCATGGTATAGTGACCATTCCGAAAATTTCCCGTTCAATTCAATTCAATTCAATTCAATCATAGTTTATTTCCAATCATCGAAAATAAAAAAAAAACATAGTACAAAGTATACATGTGTTGAAATAAGGTTCAAACGTTTGCAAAAGATTCATGTAATATATATACGAGACAAATTATAGAACAACATATAACATGTACAATATTTAGGAAAAACACTGTATAAATTCTTCGTGGGCGAGCGGAAAATAAATTCGATTATGGAAAATAGTGATCCACTAAAAAGCAAAGCTTGTCGGACGTGGATCGCTAGATAAATAATGAGTAAATTATATACTATTCTATAATAATATACATGTAATTATTTTGAGATACACCGGTTGGGAAAAAAATATAGAATACCAATGCTAGTGCCCGGACACTGCTCACTGAACCACGTGTACCGGGAAAATATGACAAGGACAACACGTTCGTACACACATTCGATTACCCACACGTATACATATACACTGTAAGACGCGAGACAGTACCGAGAGGAGAGAAGACGGTAACAATACAAGTCTACGAAGAACAAAAGACAGGAGAGGAAGAGGAGAGAAGAAAGAAGAGAAGTCTGCACACAGAACACGCCAAGTGCTGCGACATCAGGACAGGTGAAGGCTCAAGCATGAATCAAAACAATTAAAATTATCTATGATTATAAGTAGAAAGTAAATATTTTCTGAGTTTGTATTTGAATGTAACAAATTTGGGGGAATCTTTTAAACTATTATCTAAATCATTCCAAAGTCTGGGTCCGGTATAAAGAAATGTATTTTGGGCATGTGCGGTTCTCATTAATGGAAGATGAAATTCGTCGGATCGTCGCGTGGGATAGTTATGAACATGACTGTTTCGATGAAATAAATCATGGAATATTTTAGGTAAAAAGTTACTGTTGTAATTAAACATGAACTGGCCAAGTTGAAACACATACAAATCATTTACTTTTAATATTTTATGGTCAGAAAACAAAGCATCTGTATGTTCTCGGGTATGTAAATTAAAAACAATTCTAAGCGCTTTCTTTTGCAATAAAAGAAGTTTATCAAGTAACATCTGATATGTATTACCCCAAGCAAGAATCCCGTAATTTAAATAAGGTAATATCAAACTAGAATAAATAGTTAATAATGCAGATGAAGGAAGATAATATTTTAATCTATTCATTACGCCAATGTTACGTGATATAATTTTACATATGTCATCAATATGATTCCTCCATGAAAGCTTGTTATCAACGCAAACACCAAGAAATTTAAAGGAAGAAACTTCTTCTAAGGGAGTAGTATCAAATGTTATTTTGCCTGGGAGGCTATCTAAAGAATTACTAAAAAGCATAACTTTTGTTTTTTGAATATTCAATGACAATTTATTTGCGTATATCCATTGTATAACCTTTTTCAGTTCCTCATTGACTGTTCTTATTAAAATGTTTGGGTCAGGGTGAGAAAAAAAAAAGGTTAGAGTCATCCGCGAATAATATGAATGAAAGTTTCTCCGAGGATCTATGAAAATCATTAATATAAATAATGAATAACAATGGGCCTAATAAACTCCCTTGTGGAACACCACATGCAATTGTTTTACTTTGAGAGTCAAAGCCGTTGACATGTACAAATTGGGATCTTTCTGATAGGTAACTCGTGAACCACTCCAAGGCCTTTCCACGTATTCCATAATGAGACAGTTTGGCGAGAAGTATTCCGTGGTTAATCGTGTCAAAGGCCTTGGAGAAGTCCAAGAAGATACCTATTGTGTGTGAAAGTGTGTCGAGTGCGTGTGTGACTTTGTCGATGAGGGCAAGTAGTGCGTGTGTTGTGCTGTGATTTTCCCTGAATCCAAACTGAAAGTTTGAGAATATGTCGCAGGTTTTAAGAAAACGTACTGTCCTGATATAAACTATTCTTTCAAGAATCTTAGAAATAGAAGATAATAAAGATATGGGTCTATAGTTATTGACATCATCCTTCTCCCCTTTCTTGTAAATATGAATTACTTTCGCAATTTTCATGCTACTTGGCACATGGCCAGTTGTAAGCGATGAGTTGATAATGTGTACTAAGGGATCCACTATTTGAGAAATTATGTTTTTTTATCAAATAGTTGCCAATTCCGTCATGACCAGGACTTTTTCCTTCTTTCAAATTAGCAACAATCTTTATTATTTCTTCTTTATATGTTGGGTCAAAAAATATAGTTTTGGAGTTAGGTGTATCTAAAAAATCATTAAAAGATTTACTAGAAAGAGGAATATTTTGAGAAAGATTTTTTCCAATTGAAGAGAAAAAGTCATTGAAAATTTCCGCCATGCCAGCGGGAGTGTTGCTGGAGGCATTGCCCCACCGAATTTCAGAAATATTAGATGAATTGTTTGATGTATTCATAGCATTCTTTAATGTTTTCCATGTGTTTTTAATATCATTTTTGTATTTGCTTATCTGATTAACATAAAACAATTTCTTCTGCGTACGTAATAATTTGGTGAGTGTATTTTTGTATGAAACATATTTTTTCTTATTTTTTTCAGTAGGATTACATCTATATTTATAAAACAAATTATTTTTCCTATTTATAGATCGTAATATAGACTGGGTTATCCACGGGAGTCTTGGAATTTGCTTATATCTATTTTTTATGTTACGCAGGGGAATATGGTGATCGATTTCGGAGGTAAGAGTAGATATGAAATAGTTGTAAGACAAGTTGACATCGGTAGTGTTGTATACAGAAGACCAGTCAATTTCTTTTAAACTGTTTTGGAGACTTGTAAGATTATCTGCAGTAATCTTACGACGCTTATAATAATTATTTTGTTTAATCAGTTTAATTGGTACCTGAGCAAATATAGGAAAATGGTCAGTGATGTCTGAGAGGACGATACCAGACTCAGGAAGTGGAAAAACATTACAAAAAATGTTGTCTATGAGGGTAGCCGATTGGCTGGCGACACGGGTAGGCTTGGAGATTAATGGTAAAAACGAAGCAGACATTAATGTTTCTATAAATTCTTTTGAACTGTTTTGGGAGTTACATTTCATGAAATCGATATTAAAATCGCCCATCAAAAATGTATCTTTATTAAGTATCATGGGATTTTGTACTAAATCCTGCAAAACAGTCAAAAAATCATTTAAATTCGAACGAGGGGACCTGTAAATTACTCCAATCATAATGTTTTTTCCATGTGGATTTATCAATTCAATAAAAAGGGATTCAAGTACATCGCTCATAACACTAATCTCCTCATGTATAATATATTTAAATTTTTTCGAGATGTACAAACCAACTCCACCACCAACTCTCTCGCTTCTATTTCTAAATACAAATTCGAATCCGGGTAAAGAAAATAAATGACTGATATTAGAGTTCAGCCATGTTTCTGTTAACCCTATGATGGAGCAAGATTTATGATCTGGGTTTTCTAAGAGTAAGCGCAACTTATCAAAATTTTTGTTGATACTGCGTATGTTAAAGTGAGCTAACAAAAAATTTTCACCAACTGTATTCGTGATCCGATTTTTATACTGATTTTCGGTCAAATAAACACACGATGGACTCTGGACTGGATCATTTGAGTCAAAGTTATATTCAAATTCTTGTTTCTCACTTTGCGATTTTCCGCTACCATACGAAAACATAAACTCCCCAACGATCCGACTTCGCTGCTCAAATGTTCGTAAGAATTCCGAAATTTACGTTTAGGCCTATTTGAGGGACTATGTCCTTCTAGATTTATGAAAGTTCGTTCTCCGTCATCACAAACTGGCCCGTATTTTGATGATTTTTCAAATTAACATTGATTGTTTTTTTCGTTGGAGGAGCATTTTGCTCGGTCGCAGTCACACTGCACGATATGCGTGCTCAATGTCAATGCGTGTGCAAGGCCGCTGAAAATGCATCGCGCTCTACACTGTTGGTGCAAAATTGCATCGGGGACGTTGCGGCGCTCGTTGGTGACCGAATACTGGTGCAGTAGACATTTGCATTCAACCCTTGCATTGAATAATTCCCGTAGACACTAATCATAGGGGTAATTGCCTAGGGGGTACGTAAATTTTGTTTTTCTTTTGCGCTTTTGTGGATACCATCAAAGATCGTACACTCATACGACCTTTGATATCATCACACTCTCGGCTTGCTATAATCAAAATATCCCGCAAGAAAACGGCGTATTTCTCGATTTTTAGCGCTTTTTCCGCGACCCGTCGCGTAGACAATACTCTTAAAACTGGACTTAATTCGCGCGCGCTTGGAAAAGTTCCGATTCTGCACTTTTGACGGTGGAATTTGGGATTTTCGATGGATTTTTGGAGGAGACTTAAGGACTTTCCTGTACGTGAATGAGTGTTAATACCGTATGTGTAATGATGTGATTTGCGTGTGATGTGACTGTAGAACCAAAGATCGTACACTTCAGTGTACGATCTTTGGTAGAACTCACTGGCTGGTGATAAAGCACACTGGCAATTAAGTGGCCGAATTCTGGTAGATGACCGAATGCACATTATGTTTACCCCGACTTTGTACTTAGGCGTGGGTCTGCCGCCTTTGACGGCCCCTCTCTAGTTAAATCATAAAAATAAAATGTCTAAATACACAAAAACAAAGAAATATCCTCTATGCTTGTAAAGCCCTCCCTCCCCCCTCCCTCTCTCTCCCTATCTAAACTAATAATTTATTGAATGATACCAAATGCAATTCGGTGAAGAGCGTTGCTACACACCACTGATCACACAAAACAGAAACTCATCCCCAGAAAACATGATTATTTTTCTATTCCAGATATTAAACATTCATTCTGCGTCCTTGGTTAACATTAAATTCATTCGGAACTATTTTCGCTCTGCTTTTGTGATAGAGAGGACTCCGAACTACAGGTGCTCGTGGAGATATTTTTAGAATCGTGTTACCTTAATTAGGTTAATAAATTCACTTCATTTTTTGTTTTCTTTTCACGCGTTAAGGTGAGTGCCATTTCTCATGCTGACTCTTGTTAGCAATGCAGCAGTCGTCTCTAAGGAAACGTACTATTTTTTTTTCAAAAATATGTAGGTCATCGCAATATCCATAATTAGGGAAAATTGTTGTGGTTTTCTAGTAACAATCACATTTTTCATCAAGAGCAAGCTACCCGCTACGCCAATACACGAAAGGCGAAAAGTCGATGGAAGTGTTTTAACGTCGAGTTTCATAGAACCCTCTTTATTAGACCTTTGACAGCAATGGAGAAAACGAAACAAAAACATGTTTGGTTCATCTGTAAAGCCAGAAGCATTCGCATGCATATAATTTTCGCGAAATTTGCGAGGAGTCAAGCGTCGCGAAAATAAAATTCACGCAAAAATGTTTTTTTACACACAATACCATTGAACGGCAGTGGCGATTCGCGAAAGTTTCATGAAAAAAAAAAAGCCGTCGGCTCCTATCCGCGAAAGTTTCACTCCACGAATGTTTGTTGTTCTGCAATACAAGTATTGGAATATGCTCCAACCGTGACACAAGTTTGCACATATCCAGTTATCTTTGCCATGTAATATCTCACAGTAACTTTTTGTACTCTATGATCACGTTTAGCGGAATAGAAATTTAATGGTTTATTTTGAAAATGCAACTGTAATGAATGTAACAACTCTGACGTGTCAATTTTCATTATTTTGAGACAATTATCCTTAGGGTAGCTATTACTATTATCGAAAAATACAAACCCCCAACTTAGAAGCGTACCTCACGTTAATCCAGGTTTTAAAAGGTTGCCTTCATATCTCCTGATATCGAATGATATCCAGAGGGGTTAGAATATCAACAAATCTCATGACAAACACGACATTGCCTGCCATGTTGAGATCCCCCAGGATAAAAGTATCATCTCGGAGTAGAGACCAGCGTTGCATTACCATGGCAACATGCATGCATCAAATCGCACGGCGACAGATGTTGGTCTCGGGGCATTATCTTGGATTGCTGAGGTGTTGAGGCGGACAGGGAAGATGTGTTTCTGGGGTATCTTAGTTTGCGTGCGTGTGTGCGTGTGTGTGTGTGTGTGTGTGTGCGTGTGTATGTGTGCGTGTGTGAAGGAGATAGCGAGACAGAGAGAGAGCGAGAGAAACAGAGACAGACAGACAGACAGACAGACAGAGAGACAGGCGGAGAGAGACAAAGTGAGCTTAGATGGTACAACAATGTAACACACACCTCGGAGCCATGACTGCGGATTTGTAAGTGGCTCTACGCCGATGTAATTGCATCTTTCATCGTGTAGACTCGTACACGAATTTACAATTCGTCCCGCAGTAAGAAAGGTGAGGAGAGTGGAATGATTCGTGACTAGAATTTCTGAAGTCTTTTTGGTTGTAGCGAAAATAAAGCCGGTGAGATTATCGTTTCTTTCGAGCATCGCAAACATACATCATGGGAACAGAGAGGGAGAGAGAGAAAAAACAAAAAATCATAGCGATATGAAGAAAGGAAGAAGAAAGTCATTTGAAATGCTAATATGATTACAAAATATGTATCGTCGCTGGGGTGGCAAAAGCTTGTATATCTTATGTTTGTTGAAAAATCGTTTGTTTGAATAAAATTCAAAACATTATTTACCATTTGCACATGAAACAAAAACCCAGCTTTAAGGCTTCAAGATAGTTCTAAAATGTATCAAAAATATAAATGTAAAAATTTGAAGCAATAGAATCAATGTTAGGTATTGCTAAATATAAAAAATAAACAATAACTATAATAAAATTGTTTCTAGACTTAACCGTCTACTGTTATGGTTTATGTAGAAAAATAGTAATATCTCGTTATATTTTCTGATTTATTGCGAAATTTGTACATGGTAAGATGTTTTGTGATACATCTAGCCCATATAAACGCATCAAATGTGATAACTCGAACATTTCTAAATTACTAAATTCCAATGGTAAACACAGGGGACCTTTAATTGTAAGATAATTACTTGGGTGCTATCCTATTCAAATCCTAGTTGTCTTGCCCCCCCCCCCCCAAAAAAAAAAAAAAATAAGCCACCATGGCATGTCAAAGAAAAGGTGATCTCATTTGTTATAGTGTTCTATATAGCTGCTTTTTATTCCTCTCCCGAACATTTGGCATCTTTGAAATACGAGGTTTGTCACCCCAAAAGCGATTTTTATTATAATAGAACAGATTAAATGTTCTCTTCAACGCAGGAATACAAATGGACGTCGAAGATGTACAGTCTCCCCCCCCCCCCCCTCTCTCTCTCTCTCTCTCTCCCTCTCTATCTATCTCTTTCTCTTTGTCATGTTTGATCGTTTGTTTGTGTAATGATCGGTCGGTTTCACTCGTCTTCAATATTACAAAAAAAAACCCTGCAGAATTTCAGTTATCAGTCGGTGTACGCATTTTCTGCAAGTACACCACGTATAATGGGACACTAATCTAACATGAAATGGGATGGCGTAAGTGCCTCGGGAGATTTACCCCTGATTGATCGCTGTTCCCAATGCATATTTTACTGCCCACAACACAGTTTGAAATGCATTATGGAAGTGTTTACTGCGTTTTCTTTCTTTTTTCAAAAACTTGCTTTGAGGTCCGAGGATTAAGGATATCGGTGTTGCCATCATATCTCTTGTAGATGCCGTGAAAGTTACACTATCACATCAAATGCATTGAATACGAGCTAAGCAGGGAACAAGCGTCTTATAACTGCTTCATCAATAATGTTCACCTTGGGAATATTAACCACCTTTATCATTTCTGCTGATGTACAACGGACCGTAATAATCGTCATTGTCGTAATGTAACTTGTTTCCGTACTATCTTTCCTTTTCTATAAGATGTAGAATAATCGATCTGTAAGCAGGATGTTGTTTGCTCTGATTTGAAGCTGTCATACAATCTCTTCCGTCGAAATCCCCACCACCAGAGCCGCCACAAAAATGGGTATTTCAAAAATGTTGCACGTGCGTTACAATAACAGAACGTGTTGGTGACACACTTGTGTTTGTAGACACAGGGGGCACGTATTTCAGACAGCCTTACATGTCCAAGAAAAGGAGTAAGACTTTGATATAAGAGATAAACAAAACATCTGAAGAATAAGTTTTGTTTGTTTGTTTGTTTGTTTGTTTGTTTGTTTGGTTTTTTTTTGGGGGGAGGGGAAGGATCATAGAACGTCTTGACAAGTAATAAACTATGTACGAGGGGAACCGGTTAACCTCTAAAGATTTCTGTTACTGTTATCCACAGAAATTTTACCGATTCTCCACAAGTTTTGAAAACAGATATTCTGTCCTGTCTTGTCTTCCTCTTCGAAATTCGATGAGATTCGGCGAGCCGAAGCCGTAATTCTCTCGCCCGTGAGCGAACCGTCTGGGGGCACATGGTATCCTCTTCCGGTCTACCACTTCTGTTGACGCGTCGCCCTTCCTGATTGTATCCGATTCCTCCTTCCTCCTACCCACCCCCCTCCCCGTCTCCCCCCTCCCCATCCCCTTCCCGTCCGATACACAATTCCCCTAGACTACGGCCCGGTAAGCCGGTGTTTACAGAGCCCCTGGATTGTATAAAACGTCCCGCCAGATCGCTGAGGCGAGAGGCGGGAAGTCGTCAGAGGATGATGTGGATTGCTTCACACCGATTATGACGTGTAGACTGTTTCTTCCTCCAACTCCTCCTCCTCCTCCTCTTCTTTTCCTCTTCCTTCTTCTTCGATTTCATTATTGTCTATGTGTGTGTGCGTGTATGTGGGTATGTTGGTGTGTGTGTTCAAGCTGCATAAGACGGTTGTTTCCCACCAATGTGAAACCAAATCCCATGTTTATCCGAGGCCATGTGTACGACACATCTCATTACTATTGACTCCCTTACGATCCTTGCTGCATCCTAACGCATGCCCGCACGCACAAACACGCACACCCCATAAACCCGCATTGTACACACAACGCGCAACACACAACACACAACATACAACACACAACACACATCGCATAAAACACCAGGCACAGCATACACGCATGTACACCTTTCACACGCACACTACACACACAGCATACATCACAGTACGTATTATGCACACACACACACACACACACACACACCCTCACAGAGAGAGAGAGAACACGTTATACAAGCAATATACACAATATACACGCATACACACACAAAAATGGTAACACGCAAACAGCCACAACAAACGGCAAAAAAAAAAAACACAAAATGCACACACCCACACAAATTCTTTTCTCTTCATTTCTCCAACTACATTCACAGACACATAGAGACATGCACACACACCGACACATCCAGACACACACAAACACAGGCACATAAACACACACACACACACACACATGCACACAGTTCCTATCCCCCCCCCCCCTCCTTCTTTTCCCTGTCTAACTCTCAAGGGCTATTTTCCCAGTGGCGCGAAATACGAGAGAAGGTAAATCTACATTTCAAATGTCCCTCATTCGTGGGAATGACTTGAAACAGATCGTTTTTGTGCCATGTATGTGGGTCAATGCCATGAAGAGACGATAAAAGCAGCTGCATGATGATATACTGCTGGTTAATGCAGGGCATCATTAAAGCGATACAAGGAAAGGCTGAGAGCGTCACAAGCTTTGACAAAAAATCGCTCGGTGATAGCATGCGGGTCCACGCACGCACAACAGCTATGAAGCACTTAACGTTCCAAAGCGAGGTTGTGAGAGATTTTCAAATGCTTGCTCATGAGTCATCACGATACTACAGAGACCGTAGTATTACGTCGTGTCACGTGACTAGATTTGGGTTGCCGGGCTTCTACTTGCTTGGAATGAGCATCAATGGCAAAGCAGAATGATAATTCTGGTCACTTTGATACATCTTCAAGAAAGGATTTCGAATCAAACTGGAAACGTTTGGGACTGAGATTATCTGTGTCATTCGTTGCAGCTGCATTGTCCTGTTACTCCCGAAGATGAGAATAGTTTAGAAAGTGAAGTGGCTGATTAATGTTAGAAACTAGTTTGATTTGCTTCGATACAATGACAAGATCAATCCGAGAAAATTTGTCCAGCCGCCCCAGATGGAAACATATGCACTTTGGAATTGAAAAACCTATTCATTGCAGATTTGCCACTGACATATTATTTCTCTATTTCATAGGCAAAAGACTCGCCATTCTTTTTTTTTTTCTTTTTTGTTGCAGTAATGATATTCAAGACTTACTTCATTTGCTTCATCCTTGTCCTATTCTACAAATATTTCGGGAGCAAGCTTATAAATAGCTCAATGATTGAAAGGAACAAAATTAATGCTCCTCTTCGCACTATTAAACATTTGGTGCCAACACAAATCAAGCTTTAATAAACGCTGTATTTGTATTTCCATTGAAAACATTTCATCTATATATAGATGCAAATATCTGAGTAAACCACCAGCTCTCATCCATCCTATTTAAAGCAGATTAATTCTTATGGTAAAGGTAGAACGTGCTATTGCTACCCGTGAAATGCATATTTTAAAATGGAAACTACACATGCATACTCAGAAACCCCTTTTAATGTACACCAGTGAGACACACCATATGCATGTATGATGCATTATATATATATATACATATATATATATATATATATATATATATATATATATATATATATACAGTATATGTTGTGGTACTATTATTTGTATGCACAGTTTTCATGCATGTACGGATACAATGAATGTTTCTCTTGTTACGCGTCGTATTGTTACACTAAGAAAGAGGCAAAAAGCAGATATTATTTTGAAAAGGAAACTAAATGAAAAATAAAAAGTTTGATGCCTTGGCTGAACGTAGGATTAATCGTATCCTTCAGCGCCACACAAGCTAAGTGGGAAAATGTCAAATTAACGAACTTTTGATAGGCTTATTTAACTTCTCGACATTATAATATTTCCCTTAAATGGGCATGATTATAAGTGTCATCGCTATAGGAGGGTACTTTCTCACAGACGGCTGAGACACCCAACAAACCTTGACAAGACAAATTTGAGTATGCTATTGTAAGAAATAGTTAAACCTTAACCTCATTTGTCTGCAAAGCCAAAAATGGAAGGAAGAGTAGTATCATTCTGTGTATAAGGCAATCTCGATCAATCTCAAGAAGTTTCGATGGCTATTTTGGTATGCTTTGTTGGTGATGTTTTCCTGAACTTTACACGGGTTTATTTCTGTGTTATGTGCAAGTTTTGTGTGTCTGTTTTCCGCCTACAGTTTCGTGCTCGGTGAAGATCCGGCAGCGGTGATCTCTGTAACAAACAGCTGACAAAGAGCTCAATGACAAGTGTCGCACGAAGTGGGCCGAAATTAAACTCGCTCTGTGAGATCTAAGCTTCGATCTTATTCAAGTCCAGACGAGAGGTTTAAACCACTGATTCTCCTTCGCATCACTCAGTGACTGTATTTCTTCACTGCGGCACCACTCCGATGTGCATTGTCTCTCATGTACAGGTAAGCTGAGACGATCTGCATTTACTTGATATTAACGCTTCGGCACAAGCAAGGAGCCGTGACGGTCTTGCAGTCACCATTTCTTGAGAAAGTCCTTTTACTCTGAGAGAGAGAAGGCTTCTTTAATTTATTAGTCTCTCATCAACTCCTCGCCTTTACTGCTTCTCACCCTCTTCTTCTCTCATATTCTCCTCTCCCTCTCTCTCTCTCTCTCTCTCTCTCTCTCTCTCTCTTTCTCGCCTTATCTATCATTCTATCTATCCACATGTCGATCTATCTTACTTATTATTTATCTCTTTATCTATTTATATTTATTTACCTGTCTTTAATATCTATCGATACCTATGTATGTATGTATGTATGTATGTATGTATGTATGTATCTATCTCTCTATCTATCTGTCTATCTATCTTTTTATCTATCAATCTATCTATTTGTCTAGTTCTTTCCTCTCATTCCTGGCATGAATGAACAAGTTGGCTTACTTGGTACTTGATAGATAACCCTCCGCAAATACTCCTTGTATTGGTTTTGACTGGTGGTGTGTCAGGAATGGTTTTTGTTTTGTTTGTTTGTTTGTTTGTTCATTTCCATCTGAGAAGATGGCTGGATAGCCCATATTCAGCTACTCTAAGCTGGTCTTCCATGGGGTCCAGTTGGATGTGAGGTGGTACCACTTCACCGGGTTAAACACCCTGCTCTTTGCGATGAATGAATGAAGTGGGATCTTTTAAGTGGATGAGTTGTGACTCTCTCACACACGAGACCTCCATTTTATGTCCTATCCGAGGGACAGAGTGTTTTGCCTCTTGCTAGAGGGGATATCCTTTTTTTCCCGCTATAAAGACCATCAATGTCTTCCTTTGATGTAATCGATGCTGGCTGTTTGGATCACTGACTGAAACTTTAGGGTAATACGATATGGCATTCAAAAAGTAACTCAGTATTTTTGTAGTCATGTCTTTTAAACTGCACCCACAAAAGAAAATTGTAGCAGCGCTTGGAATCTCGGGCCAGCCGCATGTTCTTTCATCGTGGAATAGGAAATTGTAGGTTTCCTGTAACTTGAAGCGAGACTATCCCCTTCACCCCTCAGCACTCAAGCGTGCAACTACAGCGTACGTCAAATTACCGACGCATGTCACATCTTCGAGACTATCCTTGGGACATTATTAATGTCAGAAGATCCTTGTGCATTGCGAGCCGAGGATCTCCAGTGTTTTAAAGCAGAGGGAATGAGGTTCAAGGAATTAATTTGAATATTTTAAGCCCCTTTATTCACAGTACTACCACCACACATACTCACAAACATACAGACACAGAATCGGAAACTATAATACAACGCAAAGTGATAAGCAATTAAGATTTCGAATCTTACCTGAATGACCTGTACCGTCCAAACAAAGAGGACATCTACAATGTCTTGATTTACTAAAAAAAAATAAATGGAGATGGTGTTCTGTTTGAATCAAATGATCTCGATGCATCATTCATTTCAGTACTACCCTGTGATCCGAGGAATACCAATGCTGCTATCATTCACGATTCTTCGAACCCCAGATGTGATACCTCTCATTCTGGTATCATTCTGATTTCCACAAGGTGTTAATTTGTTTGTTTATTGATATTAAGAATTATAAACAACTCCACATAAAACAATGTTGATTCAAACTACAAGAAACATTACAAGATACGTACTAGTCATAACAACGTAGATTGCAGGGCGGATCCAGGAATTCTGTAAAGGGGGGGGGGGGAACTAAAATTTGTGGTGCCACTTCCGGGTTTCATTTCATTTTTTCTTTTTATTTCTTCTGTTTTTAACGATAAATAAAGGGGGCGTGCACCTCTTGCGCCCCCCCCCCCCCCCCCCCTCTGGATCCGCCACTGGATTGGACTTGTAGTTACTATGACACGTAGGATATCATGCTATCGGGGATATGGATTTGGATTATTTGGTAAACTGTTTAGGGAAGCGATCTTCATTGAGTTCTTCATATCTTATCTTGTCTATTTGAGGCTGAGTGGAGAAGGCATATGCATGCAAAATGTCATCTGCTTCGCAGTTGATAGAACTGCTTCTCAATCGCGAATTGAAATTAAAAAAAAAAAAACATGGAAGGGAGGTTGACTTCCCCCAACGAAGCGGGGGTTTTATCCTCGAAGCCATTTTTTTCACGTAATGTGCACTTCCCATGCATAAATACCATCTAAATACCACTCGCCCAGAGTACGTTTGCATATCATTGGGTCTTGTCTCGTCTCGGAGACAGACTAACTGATTTCGGCGGGACAGTAGAAGCCATCGAAGACTTTAACCTATCATAGATAGTGGCGAGACCAATGTTAACACTTAAAATTATGAGACAAAGACCTTTTTGGGGTTTAAAGTAGACACCAAAATTACCCTGTCCTTAAACAGAGACGCCTCTCTGAATGACATTAACATGACTTAACCCACCTTTATTATAAGCTGTGGAAAGGATAGGCCAATGTTCAATTGCCAGCAAATGACAGAACTTCGAGAAAGTTTCACTATACCTACTTTAGAAGCTATGTATGGCATTTTATGCTCGGAGATTTTAGAATATCATCGGCCTGATACTCCCAGCTTCAGGGCCCACCAATTCAGAGGGGCATTCTTTGAGTAGTCTTTGAATCAATACCCATCCACGAAGACATGGGTGGCAATCCTTGGTTCTACCCGACTTTGCTCGATTGTCCTGTTCAGCTTGGGGACTTTATGAACAGACTTTACATACCTTGTTTCTCGAAATAGAGGCCTTCATAGTGGCTTGGGTCTCGAGAGCATAGTTTGAAAAGATGGCTCATGTACTTCTCATGACACGAAAAAAGGGTCTTGACAAAACTTTCACAGTTTATTGTCTGACCACTCGTGGCAGACTATGGCACCAACTATCAGAAGCAAACGGACATTTACATATATAGCATCAGTTCTCTTTGCTATTCTTAATATGGCATATTATCAAATTTTTTTCACATGATTATTAAAGCATCAGACTAAAAATCTACACAGATAGAAGACAGTCCATGCACAGTGTCAGGATAATGATAAATAGTACTTGTATGTCTTACTTGACTGTTTTAGAAAGTGTAGGGGTTTTTATGTTCACAGCACACCTCATTCAAAGTCTTCGATCTGCAGATATTACTGTTTGGTGCATATGCCCGCCCCTTTCCCAACTAAAACTGCTCCCTGATTCCGTGATCGTGTGGAATTTCGTGACTTTTCAACTCTTCTTGTGAAGGAAAACATGTACAATTACGCATCATGAAACCAAGTGCTGCATGTTGTTTGCGACACTACTAAGCCAAAAAGGGGTAAATCCTTGTTTAAACTTGTAATATTTTTTGGTAGTTTTTTTTTATAAAATCGAACTTGGAGATTGAGCTCCTGTACAATATCAAATCATGAGGCTAATCTTTAGATAAAGATAAGATACTGGTGGGCTGTCATGTCCTCAATGTCAGTTATGATTGACGATCAATCTAACCTTAGATTGACACTGAAGACGATGACGATCATTGTTTGTTTGTTTTTTTATTCCTTATGTGACTGCAATGTAGAATTAACTTATGGACTCATACCTCCTGACAGAAGAAACTCAGGTTTAGCTTTAATATTGCGACCGACCAAAGACACAATGATGTGGATATTGGAAACTACGTATGGTCATTGAGCCACAACAGCTCCATGTTACAGTCCTGTAAATTTACATTTGTCATTCAAGTTGGCCTGCTTCCTTTTCAACGTGGATGCAGTTTCTGCTATCTTTAGGTGAATCCCATCCCTTCTGTTCCCTGGACTCCACCAAATACGTGTTTGTCACCCCCCCCCCCCCCCCTCGCTGCTCACCTGCTTCCCGTATTCCCGCTCTCTCTTATCGCCACCAGTGTCCCCTTTCGTCCCGTTCCTGCCTGCGTTTATTATCGTCCAATCTGCAGACACGTTTGTTGGCGTAGCGCTGGTTTCATTTACCTCATTACTCGATCAATACTTTCCACGGGGGAAGGGATAGGAAAAACTCGGCCATACCAGCCTTTAAATCGGACGACACGCGTTTATTTTCTTCACCAAGCCCAGAAAGCCAACACCAGGTCGGACCTTAAGCCATGCACCCCGTGGGTTTGGCTTTGATTAAGGCACAGCTAACAGGGAAACGGACAATTACGGGTCAACAATATCTTTAACCCTACGCAGCGTAAGTAGTCATGAAAGGAGGAGGTTGAGAAAGGAAGCCAAACTGTCTTCGCTGTAACGTAAGACGAAATTTGAAGAGTAAACTCAAAACGCCATGTTAAGACGGTAATAAGACACCTTAACCTCGGGGTACACCCAACGCCTCCGGTATGATAGCCCAGAAATAAACCCATGAGGGCGCCCCATAGGTCGAGAAAGTGGCTGAATCACCAAGTACACAAGCAACGCAAATACTGAATGCGCTCCAGCACGCAGCTGCACCGCCAGCAATCTGTCAATGAGTAGCACATTACACTATCTTCAGCTGGTGAGTTTGCAAGGTGACCCGTGCATCGATGTAGCATTTGACATGGGATTTGCTTATTGTACACACAAACGTAAAAAACAAACAAACAAATTTTGTCTGCCAATCATTATATCGGTTTCCATACACTATACAAACTTGGTATATGCATATGACATTGTTTCTCTGAAATATATTATCTCCTCAATTCCAATCTTTCATCAAACAATGTCCTGAGAAATTTTAGACTCAATCTCATAACAAAGTAGCTTAAACACGGGCTGCAAATGCTGAAACGCTGTTCAGGTTTAGTTAACACCTAGCCATATATGTGTATGAGAGCAGATCGGCCGACCAAAGACCTTGAATTTCGTTTTGATTTTATTAAGTCTGACGCGTTCTCATAATTCTTGACGGACGTCTACATAATTCCACATGACGATACATTGCCTTTCTCGATGTACCGACAACGAACTTGGACATGCTGCAATATCAGAGTAGTGCCGATGAATTTAACTGTCTTTATGATCATTAATTTTTGCATATATTGAAAAAGACTCGTCTGGAGAAAGAAACTAAATTCGTCGGTTTCTTTTGATTGTTTGTTAAGTTTCTTGTTCATGAAGTTGTCATTCCTGCTTCTAATAAAAATTCCCCCCCCCCCCCCCCCGAGCAGAACTGCGACCACAGCTTCATACTTCAGGTCACTATTGATAAAACGGGGTGGACGTGAGACAACGCGCGGGGACGGGATGGGCACACGTGACAGGCCGTGATTGCCGTGTTTGTCGGGCCAGATTTCTAAACTATATAATATATAGAAAATGCCATGGCAGACACGTAACCGATGAGAAACCTACTACCCTATGGGATGAGCGAAATATTACTGCAGCTGCAATACGAAAATAGAAGACCAAGTTGCAAAGAAAGAAGGCCAAAACCTGAACACTGGGAGAAAGAGAAAATACAACTGTTCACGGCAAGCGAGACTGCCGTGGTCGCAGGGTAGTGAATATAATGTAAACCTTGCTCAAAAGCCGTGAAAACCAATATGAACGCAATTATGAGCACATGAGCAGCGCATAGCACAGGCTCTTGTTTCTTCGTTTGGTGAATTCTTACAGTGATGTATTTCATGGTAATGTGATGTCGTTGACCTCTATAGACCATACAGCAACCAGCATCATCTCCTCGCATCTCCTTCAAGCAAAAGCCCACAATCTTCTCACCATCTTCAAATATTTTCTCAACCGCTTCCCATCAGTCCCAACCCTTGGCCTTCCCTCGGATCGTCCCTCCTCCCCTCCCGCCTACTCCAAACGACGCTCGTCTTCCCCCCAGCCTGCAGCGCTTTTCATTATGCTGTTTGCGCGGAAATCTCCGCCAATCTCTTGTCATCGCCAAGAGTCAACACACGGCCAACTGTCAGGGGCAGGGCTATATGAAGACACTGCAAAAACAATCATGGCTGGCCAGCGATCCACACACCACGCCAAGAAAAAAGAAGAAGAAGAAGAAGAAGACGATAAGCGTGATGAGAGTTGCGAGAAAATACATACGTACAGGCAGGGATGAGAGACTTTGACCCAACAATGTGGAGTATTACAATCAGGTGAGGGAGGGTTAGGTGTCGCCTATATAGTAGCTGCTCAGCAGGATCAAACACAGCTATTGATTGTAACTGTTGAACTGCAAGACCTGTATACCTAACTGGTAGTTACTAATGTAACTACTAAAATGAAATAAAGTTTGAATTGAATTGAATTGAATTGAATTAATGTGATAGGCTATTGATCGTTTTAAGTGCTATGTCATCGGTTTTAGGCGTGAAGATGACTATTAAACAAACGAAGCATCCTTGGACGCTTGGACGTAATAACAGAACAATTCTGTTTACTTCATATACCATCACATACATGGTGATAACAGGGATGCTGATACGTCAGATTTAAGAAATATAAATTATACATCATATTAATCAACATTTTAGCAACACAAGATTATTGTGTCATGAACGTAAGAGATGAAGATGCACAGACGATAAAACAAAACCAAACAAAGAATAGATAGTTGTACATCCCTTGGTCACTTTCAAACTGAAAAAAAAAAAACCCAGGCAGATATTTGTGCAACCATATTGGTTGTGACGTTAAAGTTTGGTACATTTGACCATTTCTTGCAACTTGACTCTAAACAGTAACAATTCGGAATGAACTTATTAATGACAACAATTTATGGCGGGAAAAGGGATTTGACGGAGATTTCTATTATAATTGATTATGTTAAGCTCCAGAGGTAATTCATGCAAACACGAGACAACTGACGTAAAATTGTCCAGACGTTCCTTGATCAGAGTCCTTATGCAGTTTGTTTAACACTGTCTCGTGTATCAACTGCAGCTGACATCTGCATGCACTCAATTATGATGCAGCTTGATCTTTTAAGGAAACTATTTGGCTTCATGAAGAGCTTTCACCGGGGATTTGCAACCTGGATGAGGGAAAGCATGAAGATGCACGAACAGAGAGATGCGACAAGTTTCACTTCCCCTGTCCTGTGCTGAGACACCTTGTAGGACCGTGAACATGATTGATTTTCTATTTCAGGCAGGAACCTTCTCTTGCCAACGTCTCTCGGGAAATGTTTACACAATGTTCAGCGGCTCCGAATTATTTGTCTGTAAATGGCTATCTTGGGATTTTCGAGATCAGTAGTCGTCCCAGGTAATCTGTCCACGGGGACTATACATACGAAAAGGGGGCTTGACCCTCGTCGAACAAACAAATGGAAGATGACATCCAATGGTCAGCTCCATCGGTCGAGATTTTCGATTTCCATCACAGCTTGGACGATGAGAGCGGAGATTTGGACGCTGCTTCTCTGGACGTCAAGATAATTGATTTTTGGGGGGCTTATAAATACCCTCTGTACCAAGGGAGACGAAACCATTGATTGACGGATTGCCTGGTATAGGATGATGAAATAATAACAGCCAGTGTCCACGTGGTACACGTGAAGAGACGCCACGAATGGATGGCTGGCTGAATAGCTAATGACATGTAATATATAATTATGTGTGTGCGGTGGGCGCGCGCGCGCGCGCGCGTGTGTGTGTGGTGTGTGTATGTATATAAATATATATAATTTACGACATCATTCGTGTATAATATACTTTATATTGTATTGAAAAAAATCCTTTATCAGACGAATGTAAGAGAAATGAAAAAAAATTGTATCACTTTGGATTATGTCAACTTTTTCTTTTCTTTTCTTTGTGATGATGGAAATAAATAAACTATTGAATACAAAAAGAATATAAAAAAATATGATAATGGCAACAATACTAATAATAATGGCAATAGTCATTATGATAATGAAAAAGAACAGCACAATGATAATAGTAATGATAATCATGATCATAATCATCATCGTCGTCAGCGTAATCATAACAGTAATAATAAAGATAATAGTAATTAAACAGAAAATCCCATATTGACATCATTATGACGGTTATTCATTAGCCTGTTGCGAAATATGTTTTTCTGGGAGGGAGGCATTTTTGGAACATTATTCCTTTTTAAAAGCAGATGAGAAATAGTATTCATTGACGTCCACATCCAGCGATTTTTCCCGCCAAGATGCCCGCTTTTCCGATGCATGCACTGGAGCCGACTGCCGACTAATCAGGCGATCTCTCATGGCGGATTAGTCGAACATTGACCACTGGCGGAAGAAGACAAGAAGAGGAAGGGGAGAGAGAGAGGAGGAAGGGGAAGTTTGATAGAGGGTGAGAGAGGGGGGGGGATGGGGGGGGGGGGAGAACGAACCGCTAATGGGTAGACAGCCAGTGAGGTGCTTGATCCGTATATAGAGGGGCAAGACATAAAGAAATATACTTTTATCGGTAATCGCGAGAGCCCCTTGGCTCTTCCGTACGATTTTATCTCTTACTCTGGTTTTTACGTCTTCCTATACTTCTTGTTTGTCTTCTAATTCTTTTTCATTATTTTTAGCTCTTTATTATGTTCTTTGTCTTATTCTTTTTTTTTTCTTAATCTTTTCATCACCACCTCTATTATCATCATCATCATCATCATCACCATCATCATCATCATCATCATCATCATCATCATCATCATCATCATCATCATCATCATCTTCACCATCATCATTTAACTCTTCCAGATCTTCTTCATTTTAATAATACCTTGTGCCAATGTTTATTTTCATATTCTTATAACCATTATACACTGTAGTATTCTTTATTCAGCGTAGCCCCTTCAGTGTCATCACTGCCCTTCCGCAGGACCCTGCCTTCATCATTACCTACCTTGTCCGGTACACATTTTTTACCCTTTATTCGAGAGATGGGTGAAAATATCTTACTTGAGGACGTAACTCGGGACATTTGATTGAAAGTCTTGACAGACTTATCCATTTTGCTAACAGCTACATGCCCCACACGTTTCGTTACTGATAAAATTCACCCTGTGAGTGTGTGTGTGTGTGTGTGTGTGTGTGTGTGTGTGTGTGTGTATGACGTGCGCGCGCTTTAACAGCTTGATGTTGGAGCACCGCTGTCTCCGTGTTTGATAGAATATTGCGTTCGTTGCCTTCATCACAACATTAATTTCTACAATTTCTGCCCTTTAGAATTGTGTCTTATCGTGTAATTATCTTATTACTCAGCATACATGGCATTTTATACGGATTCTGACGGATATGAACTTATTCATATGTAAGCGCATGTATTAGTATATGCGTGTAGGCCTATATAGTGAGTACATAGAGATGTATACATAGAGAGAAATAAAAAGATAAATAGATAGATAGATTGTTAGATAGATAGATAGATAGATAGATAGATAGATAGATAGATAGATAAATTGATAGGTAGGTAGGTAGGTAGGTAGGTAGGTAGATAGATAGATAGATAGATAGATAGATTGCTAGATAGATAGATAGATAGATAGATAGATAGATAGATAGATAGGTAGGTACAGGGGATAGAAAGAGAGAGATGTTGGACGGAAAGAAAGAAAGAGGGTAGACAACATGGTGTATGGTGCTCAGAGACGGATGCACACGTTTTTCATCAGCTTTGAGACTCCTATTTCTCCCCCGTGAGCTGAGCGTGAGACAGTCGGCCATCGGTGATGAACGATCGCCCTAAGTGATGCTGATACCTGGGTACATGGTTATCCTTTCATCATCCTCTTTTGACGCACTGTGACGCAATCGGCATGCCGAAGTGTATCCAGCGAAAGGGGCGCTCGCGAGAGGCCGCGGGGAAGCGGGCGATAGGAATTGATAAAACGCAATATCAGCCAATCATCTCCAATCAGAATATGGAGAAACGCACTTACTCCGGACAGGACTGGTTCGAAGGGAAACGCACCATGGCACATAGACAAGGACCCAATTCACACTGGAGAATTAATGACTAGCGCTCAGTTCAGTCAACCGAAGGCTGCCTTGACAATATTTCAAGGAAATCATAACAGTGACTGTATAAGAATGCAGACTTATATAGAGTGTAGCGTTCTTAATCGGCTGCAAGCCGTCTTTATATATTTCGTGTGAATAGGGCTACCAGAGCCCTAGCATTGGCATCGCTATCTATACTAAGCTGCAACAGCGGAATGCATTTTTACATAACGTCTTCCTCAAAGTGTATAGGCCTATATGTCAAGACAAAGACAAAATATGTGCAACTCGGAATCACTGAACAGCCTCAAACTGGCAACATGAAGTAAAGTAGTCTAAATGGTATGAAGTACAGTGTATCCCTACTATTTTTGCGTGTGTGTATGTGTGTGTGTAGCAGTTCCGTCTGTCTTTCAGTCGCCACTTCACAGAAAATCCCTCCCGATAATATAATATGAGAACACTGCAATATTGTGGTCATACACTTGCCTGAATGTTACACATGTCGTATGTTTGTGTGCGAATATCGTATATATTCGAAAAGTAAGGAAATTGACTTTCCTAAAATGGCAAATGACTTGAATCAGTTTTACGTTACCACAGGTCAATGAAATGAATCAATAAAGAGATAGAACAGATGAGAGTCTGTTATAATGGTTCATCATACGGGTAAAAATCTGACTGTTTAATAATAATGGTGACGCAGTAATTCTTACATGGACTTCGTTGAGATTTTGCCAACCTTACAGCAGAAAAAAAAAGTTAAACATCTCAATGTCTTTCTATTTTGTACTATATGGATTGTAATTCAACATTATGCGTTCTGGAATTATCGAATGTCATATCCACCGTCCTTCAATTTGTTTAGAGCTTGCATGGAATCCTATATATTCTGTGAATTGGACCTCATATAAGAGAACATGTTGTCTTGTATTGTGGGATATACCTTATGTAGATAAACCTTCTAATTTCTATCGCGTTAGTACCTCACACCTTCACGGAATCCTGATAGTAATCTACTTTTACGCACGATACGATGTGTAAGATACAGAGACTCCAACCCAAAGCACCTTCCCGCCCGAAACCCATAGCAAACGGGAGACTCCAAGTTCATGTGTGCGAAGCGCGAAGTTCCTAGGGTTCTAGATACTCTCTGGTGCTATCTAAGGCTTATTTTTTCAACATACGATAGCAATAAGTAAGAAATCATTTCTAACGGGAGACACAGAGCCAGGGCGGGAGAAATTAACTCTCAAGCGGGAGAACGGGAGATTTTGCAAAAATGGGTTTTCGGCGGGAGATCTCCCGTCGAAAACGGGAGAGTTGGAGTCTCCGAAGATGTACACGCACACATACATGCGCGCGCGCGCACACAAACACACACACACAATAAAGATTGGCACATGTATGAATGGCATTCGATAGTCGATCACATCTAGCCATGGTTAGTTATGATAAGTCTAGTCACTATAACTATTTCCCGTGATGCGAATTCTTTAAGTTCACTCAGCCTTTTATTGACGTGCAATATACTTCCTATTCCCTTTAATCTTCCGTCCTCATTTACGCTAGAGTGATAAAATTTGTTAGACGTGTCAGATAAATTGCCTGGAACTTTTCAATCACCTGCTATCATCACGGGGTGTAATTACCTCCGTGTATTCCCGCCACACCCTGATTAACGTCAGCCCATCGAGGTAATAACCATGTCATCGCTACCCTATCCATCATTTCACTACCTGAGTTATGTCTATGACTCGTTCAATTTGCTTTCACGGTGCTAACATTTAATCTATGCTAATAATAAAGGTCTGAGGTACACTGGCGACCACCTTATTAAGCTTATCCGCACATTCCTCCACCTGACCTACCGCAACGATCTCATCCGGTGTCTTCCATGTTCTTTGAACTTAATATTTTTTCACAAAATTGATGCACGCCTAGCTCACCATACTTTTGAACTATTGAGTCAGACATTCAATTACATAATTATGTTGACATAGTACACTAACAACAGCGTCCTTTTGTCTACGAATCTTGCTTGCTTGGAAATCTACTGCTACCATGAATTCAAATTCATTATTCGCGCTTTTTTTTTTCTTAAGTTTAAGAGTGAATGCATTGTTTGTTTAAAATCCTCTGGGAGCTATAAGCCAAGCACTGTTCCCATTACGGTCAGGCATTCCTCCGTGTGTGCATGTATTATACATGTTGTAGTTATAAGGTACACGTTTTTCTCCCAAGCCCCGAGTTCAGCATTCATATCTTACTTTGACGCCATTTCTTATACAGCGTGTAATAAATCTACAGCTTATCAATATTCAAGGTTTTGTACAAACAG
>NW_027270919.1:1202500-1320000 GCF_040938485.1 Diadema antillarum | reverse complement strand
GGGAAATAACTCATCTCTATGAAGTTCAGTGGGCTATTCATTTCTGAGCTGGAGTTTGCCTTCCAACCACGTCGAAAATCCTGCCAACAGATATAGCATCAAAACGGATGCAGATTGGCGTCTCGGATGCTGAAAATAACCTCTTGGTAGCCAGACCACTTGGTTTGTCGGCGTGACGGGATGATGAGGAAGAATGTGCTCCTCACAAAATATAGAATGAAAGGAAATGAAAATAGGCAAAACAAAAAAGTCAATGGCTTATTCGGAGCCCTTTGTAGTGCAGACGTTGACGTCGACGGTATAAATTTCGCGCCTGAATGTACATCAAGAAACGAAGCGGACTACAATACGTCATCTCGCTTTCGTGGCTTCACTCGGAGATCAACCGAGGAAATTCCGAACAAATCCTTTTATATACAGACTAAAGCAGTTGGATGGGAATGTTCCATTGAACCAATGCAATGCGAGTGAAAACAGTGTCATTTGGGAGAAATCTGCGATTTTCCTTCCAAAGTTCTACCTGAAGTAATTTTTCTTTTTCAAAATGTCAAAGCCATCGATTTCGATGATGCTATTCATTTTGGGAAGAAATTTTTGATAGCAAACGGCGCCGCGTTCATAACTTAAAAGTTTACTGCAAGATTGAAATAGTCTCCAGGTAGGGTATAAGGCTCTTGTTTACCAGGCATCACTGAGATGTCATGGAACTCGACTGATTGTAAGTTCTAGTGATTCATGAAGTCAGCTTATTAAGATTTTGCAATCGTAATAGTGATAAGAGAAGCGCTTACTTTGAAATTCATCAGTTTTGCTGTAAAAACCGTAGAACGCTTCCTAACAGCAGAGCAATTCGGCAGCAAAAAAAAAAAAAAAAAAAGGAATAACATTTTGGTTGAGAACATCCTTACTGAAAAGAGCTAGGTAATCAGTATAACAAAATCATGAAATCGTTTTTTCCTGTCCTGTTCATAGAACTGGGAAAGGATTTTTCTTCTGCTTGGGAATAAATTCCAAAACAATCAAATTCATATTAGCTCACAAACATACACACGCATGTGCATACCCATGCAGATAATTTGATAAGATCCCACGGAGCAACAAAGGCGTGAACTAAGTCGTGCTTACCGTTCTCCCTGCGTTAATCTGGTAATGCTTTGATCTTTCATCAAACTATATTGTCAATTTTCTAGTACATGTATTCGTCTGTCATCGTCTGTACATATGAGACATATGCAATAGGATATACCTAAAATACGCACGCACACACACACACACACACACACACACACACACATACACACACACATAGATACCTCCTTCTCGACCTGATCATAAAGATACTGTAATCTGACCGTGGCGTCGCCGAGGGCAAAGTTACTTAAAATCACGATTCCCAACTTGAGAGCATGCACTGCCTTCTGAAATAGTTTTCCACCCTTTGAAAAGAGTGCATTGGGCACAAGCAACTATTAGAGACGTGATTATTTCTTACGAAAGTTTTTGGTCGCAAACGAAACAGTGCATCAACCTTTGATATCTTAAACGTGGACAAATAATGTCATCATATATATGTTATTTATCGTTTCATAATGATTAATCCTCAGTTGTTGTTGGTGTTTGTTTGTTTGTTTGTTTGTTTTTTTGGGGGGAAGGGGGTTATGTGAGTGTTTGTCTGAAAATTTCGACTAATAGGTGGACTTCATATAACTAGCAAAGGGTTCTCGACAAATTCAAATCGTTTCAGTAGTCCCAGATTGGAAATCACAAAGAGAAGACCCCCTTCGTTTTTCCTTGGGAACAAAAGGAATCTTTTTCTCTCAAGGGGAAGATAGTTGTGTACAGATAGTACGCTTTATACAACTTAGGTCGAAATATAAGGTACCTTAAAAGGACATTCCAGACGATTTTCATAATTTCACATCATGTAGCACATAAATCGACAACTCCATGTATAAATTTGTGGAATTTATTGTGGTTATTGAGCAGAGAAACAATACTTTGAAAAACCTTAAACAAATTACACTGAACAAGGATGATGACATAGGAGGTTCACATATTTCAGAAATGTAGCAGTGTAATTCCATTACAATACCATTTGCTTGCGAGTTCACCTGTTTATAATCTATGCATGCCTTCTTCTTTTGTTCTGCTTCCTTGAGCCCCAACTCATGCATTCTTATGGTGACTCTGCATGTCATCATCCTTGTTCATTGCAATTTGTTCTAATTTTTTGAAAATATTCTCATTCTTCATCCCAATTATCACAAATTCTGAAACTCTGTCCTCAGAATAACTAATTTATCATGTTTATAGTTGTTCAAATGTAAAAATCTGAAAATCATCCAGAGGTCTCCTTTAAGTTTAGAATCAGGCATTACTATCTGGTAATTTTCACGAACTTTACATGATGATTTCATTGAGAAGAAAAGAAACTTGGTGTGGTGTGAGCTGTGATCTGACAACCAACCGTTGAGGAATTACGACTGAAATATTGTGTTGGTTTACTGGGACTGTAATCCATCACGATACTTGCTGGAAGAGACACCCCGTAACACAGCAAAGCTGACGTTAGCGGCGCTTTGCTGGCCATGCCCAGCCTTGCATGTTCCCGCGGGATTGATGTTATTACTTTATGAAGCAGACGACCGATCGATCTGCCAGCCTGGTGAATATTCCATGGATCTCCAGCAAAATTCAGAATCCCAAAGCTGGCATATTGAGCAGTGACATGCATATGCTCAACAGACCTGAAGTCCCGTCTGTGGGAGCTTCGTGAGGTAGTGAACAGAGAGATGTATTGTTTAACGTTTAGATAGCACACAATTGAGTAAATCCCCTGACGCAAACAACATATCTCACGCCGAAATACCTCCACTTTTTTGAGAAGCAATGACAGGCAGGATGCCTAAAAATCAATCGACAATGAATTACGTGTATTTTTATGGAATAATATGGAACAAATGGAGAAGGAAAGTTTCACTTATTTGAAAAAAAAGCTGAAGGAAAACATACCCCCCCCCCAAAAAAAAAAAAAAGTTACGGAATTTGAAATGTTCGCCACAATTTTTATAAAACGTTGAAAATGGTCACAATTGTAAATGCTAGTTTCATATCGTGAGGATGTTGTGGCCTTAAAAGTAGTTTCCTTCTGACAAGAACAAAAATACATTAAAGTTCATTTTTTCTATTTTCTTCTCTTTCTCCCGCCTTCTCTCTCTCTCTCTCTCTCCTTCTCTCTCTCTCTCTCTTGGAGAGACATTATGTAATTAACAATCTAAAACGTTTTAATGCTCGAATTGCACATAGTCATAATGAAAAGCATGCTGAGGACACCGAAGTTCCAGTGTCTATATAGATAGCTAGGTCTTGCAATTTCTAATGGGAGGAAACGAAAACGCTAATGAACCTGTATACAATAGGTCCCTTGGAGAGCGGGAGTGAGAGAGAGAGGAAATAGATTCAGACCGAGAGAAACATATAGAACACATAGCAAAGCCATCCTGGTAAACAATGGCTACCTTCGAATGTTCAGAATGATAACCACTTAAAGACATGAGTTAATCAAATTGTCGTGATGCATTCTTCCTTTCTAATGAAGTCTTGATTTGAGAAGGCACATGGGTAACCGGGGGACTGTGTGTCGCTGTGTGTGTACGACTTTTCTCTGGTGGGTTTATCGCGGACTTGGCACGGAATAATAATTATGATCATCTTGGTTGCCAGCATAAATATATCATGAAGCATTTCTGGATCAGGGTTGACAATGGATATTTGTGCCTACATCATTACAATTATAGAACCTCCAAGGACATGTTGGAGACAAAGACAATTGAGTTGATTAAATCTATTTGAAGTATGATATGAAAATTTGGTCGAAAAGCATGAGTATTAAAGGGGTTGTCCTAAACATTCTTGCGATGCATTCAGGAAAGAAAGCGTCAAAATTGACTAACAAATACAATACAATTACTAATGCTGATATATTTTCATAGAAATAAAAAACAACAAACAATACGTTGTCCCACACACACAAATGTGTGTAAGCTGTTTTTGCATTTTTGCCCTTTTAAGCCGTTTTGTCACTTGTGCTCGTTCAGCAAATACCACAGGGATGCAACCCTCATCAAGGTTTATCATCAGAACATAATTCGGCGGGGTTTTTTTCCCCCGACACTCGTGCCACGATATTTCTTTTATTCAAACCAGGCTCAGGTGTTTCAAATTCCCAACTTTGTCAAATAGCGTTTTGTCTAAAAGGCCACAATAGCTTTAGGTCATCCGAACTACGTGGTATATGTACCTACTTTAATAATGCTGTGTTCTTGCGCATGCGTAGAACTGTCTATCAAGGTTGTGTTCCTTGTCCATGTCGTGGACGGTTCACGCGCGGTGATGAGGATCGCCAATTAGCAGCCAATAAAGGCAAGGTTTGATGCGCGCGGACGATCGGTCTGTGACGTGTGAGTGAGGAGAGCAAAGTAAACTCTATGATTGTAATAACCCTGCGATGTTTACCGAGCGGGATGACATTACGACGCTCCTGCAGCGAAAATGAGGTTCCTGGGGGACCTGTCTTGTCAAGTTTGTTTGCGGCCACACTTCTGAGCAAATATGCAATGATGAAAATTGACGGGATGGTTGTGCAATATGATTACCTTCCGTGATGTTACAGCACGCAGTTGCAAATACGCCCGCTGTTAAAGAGCGTTAAATTGCATTAATATTTAGAGTGGAACGGATGAAGCTTTGTTTTATCTGTCATACTGAGATTGATGATCGCTCATATTACGGCACGGGGGATCGCAAAACGTACCGTCAACGCTCTAAATTAAATAAGGGATTATAACCTCTATTTGATTGACATCGCATTTTATCTTTTTTTTTTTGGGGGGGGGAGGGGGAGGGGGCGTTGTAAATGGAAAAAAACTATTGATGTGAAAAACGATAAGAAAAATGTGATATTGCATGGATCAAATTAGTTGATAAATTATCCAAATCTCTTGGTGCGCATTAATTCAACTCATTATAACATAACATTCAGTGGCACCATTAATATCAGTCGATACCGAAGCAGACTGCGAAAGTTCATAGTTTTTTTTCATACTCAGTTTGTCACAGTAAAGAAAAAAATGTTAGCGAACGTTGTTTTGTTACCTCCTTCATTCTTACCAATCCTCTGTCATACACTTTGTCGATAATAAGAATCTTTACATTACATGTCTTTTCTTATTGTCTTTTCTTTTTCTCATTGATTGTTACTCACTTAGTAGCACCAATACCATGCATCACTGCTGACTTTTTCCCCAGAACATTCATAAACAAAAACCATGGCGTTTTAGTCAAGCAAAGAAATGGCAGTGATATTTTGTCGAAAAGAAATCCCCACAAAAAATAACAATAATAAAAAAGAAGATCTTTTGTATTTTGTACCCCTCAATACGGACATTGCCTTCGTCCTTTAACACGCGCCATGCCGGAACTAGACTCGTATGCGGAAAAAGCTGTCCCATCGATTTTGCGGCTATGTATTTTCCCCTCCGTTCATCGCTTTGGGGCGATTCCTTGCGCTTTGTGTACGTGTTCCCAATTGGCGAATAACTGAATGTCATTTTCCCTTTAGGGTTTCCGACCGAACTGTGGTGAAGGTCGCGACATAGCAAATATTCCAGGGTCCGTTTCCTCGCCGCTGCAACAGCGTCGCACATAGCGAGTGCCAGAAGATGCGGTGTAAAAGGAAAACAAAGCAACGTTCGGCGCGAATGTGCGAGCTGGTTGCGCAGGCAGCCAGACATTCGATGAGCACGATCGATTTTCATGTGGCGATTTTTCGAAACACATTAAGACGTAATCCATTTATGACCTTCGCCCCAAGCTATCGAGTTTCCCTTGAGGAGCAATCCATGAAGCACCTCATAAACAAAAACAAAAACAAAATAAATGAGAAGTGTCTTCATTGAGCTCATTGGCTGCAAGAGAGAGAAAGGAAAAATGATATCAACACGAGTAATCAACATCAAACACGGTTCAGTATAGATTTTATTGTAACTTAAATTCACTAGCGCAGCCACGTCTTCAACTACAATCCAACTCACATAGGAAATTAACAACTGAAAGGGTTCGTAGATCCTATCTGATACCCAAAGTATACACACACTCCATTTTGTGAGACGTGCACACTTTATTTTGTCTAATATCTTTATGCACTTAGTCATGGGTTTCCTTGACGTTCTTTTTTGATTGTTTTTTTATAGGAAAGAGCCAAAAGTGTGTGGGGGAGGGGGGAGGGGCAGCTACAGCAGGTTCAGACCCCCCCCCCTTCCAGGTTCCACGGCCATTGGATTGGATTTCACCGTCATTCTGCATTGCATTCACGTCATTGTGTTTATCAAGTCCCCTGCATGAATAATTTCCTCTGATATGTTGCGGTGAAATGATCCGCGCAGCATTGCTTTCATGTATCATGTGACATGGCGTACAATCAAAAAATGTATAATTATCATGACTATTTCTGATCCGTTACCCTGCGAATTGGCGTCTTTTTTCTCGCCTTCTTTGATAAACCGTTCCCCATCCCACTGGGCAGCGTCAAGAAATCGTACCCCACAGTGTACCCCCTCGCTGTGCCCCATGGCACGGCGAAGACTATATCTTCCTGTGTTCATTTCTCGTTAGCATAACACAAAGAGGCAAAAGCTATGCCATATTTTTCCCAGCGGGAATTCATAATTTTGCCCAATCGATGGCAAGCCTGACCTCTGTCCCTATTCAGCCCGAAGAAGAAGAAAAAAACGTTCATTGGTTTTACATACTTTGCTTTGACGACATCGAAAAGGATTTCCACATGATAGGTGCCCCGGGGATAGGTGTACGGAGACTTTCTCTTTGCTATTTTGAGGGCGCAGAAACCTGTTGATGTAAGCAGTATCACCACTGCTTGTTTTTATTCCGTAGATTTTCAGCTTTAATCAGATCTCTCTATCCTTTGAAGCATGATGATAGTTGGCGTAATTTGATGTATCAGTTTGAGGCTTTGTGTTATTCTATATAGGAGGGACGATTCTTGCTCTCATATATCGCTCCATAGCATGTTTGGATGCACCATTTCATGAGAGCATGAGTTGTGACTCTCTCACACACGGGACCTCCATTTCAATGTCCTATCCAAAGGACAGAGTGTTTTGCCTCTTACTAGAGGGGACGGTATGATTACACACAACATTTCTCAGTGGGACCCGGGTATCGAACCAGGGTCCTTTGGATCGTATTGTGGCGCAGACGCGCTACCGACTGAGCTACAATATGTAACTCACCGCCCCTTCGCTAATGTCAACGTTAAGAATAATGTTTTTATGTTACGCATCATGGCATCCGAAGTGTTCTTACAAATTATGTTTCATTTTAGGACATTGCCTTCCGATTCTTAAAAATGGGTGGAAAGTCCACGATTTTGGTGTATCTGAACGTTCGGCTTTCACTGTAACAACTCACTTGTGAAGTCTGTTTGCGTGGACCTGGCAGATATAGAGTTACCCCAACTCCTTTTTCTTATCGGCAAAAACAAAAATCACTAGATCACGTCACTAAATTGAATGCCTCCTCCCCCCCCCCCCCCCCCCCCCCCGCCGGCACACCTGTTCATTCTTCACAATTATAGCAATGTGTGTCATGGTGTGTTCTTGTTTCTCCTTAAAAGTTACTTTTGTAAATCTGGGTCGACGAAAGCATAATGTCCGGCATGTGAGTGACGGCTCCTGGATTGGCTATGGTTGGGGTAAAATATCTGCTAGGCCCGCTTACCCGACCGGTATAGCCAGAACGGGCTGCGCTGTTCATTTTGGTTCGATTTTTCGATGCCCACTTGATTTGGCACGCGCGGGAGTATTGGTCTTGTGTTGGGTTACGGCGTTCCGCCAGGGGTCTGTTGATTTGGTTCCGAGGTCCCAATCTCATCAGAGCTTCCACGGCTTTCCGTACACGGACCAATCTATGGGGATGCTCAGAGTTGTCGAGGGTTAAGGGTCTTAGAGGAAGAGTTTTGGAGGCTATGTATACCTGATCAAACAAGGCAAAGCAAAATATGTAAATTCCTACAAGCAATTGTCATGAAAGTTCCACTAGTAAAGAAACTTATTCAAAGTTTATTCAAACTTACTCCGGTCCCTGGTTTGAGTCCTGTGCCTGCAGTGGTTGTTCCCCCTGGGAAAGGCACTTTGTGCTCATTGCCTAGGCCTCGGAAGGTGTTTAATTCCAGCTGTCGGTATAAGGTGCTTGCTTACAATCATCCAATGCTTTCTTAGCGGCCACAAGCAAATAAAATCAAATAAATTCTAATCAATTTGTTGCAATATAAATCTGGTAACATTAATCATATTCACAACGTAAAACAGTAGGCCCTGCTAATGCTGTCATAATGTCAGCTTGAGTCTCTTCAGTTACGGAAAGCAATATTTTTACTGCTGGTCATCCATTTAACATGTCAGCTTGCGTCAGCGAGCTGGGGAATATCCTTAGAATCTGAGGTTCAATCTTAAATTGACAACATTAATGAATGCTCAAAGAAAGTTTGACGTTGCTGCATTGTGTCCATGCATCATGCAATGTAAAGGAACAAACCGGATATAACCTATTCTGGGGAGGGGGGAGGGGTGGTGGCGGGATACGAGCTATCTAAAGGCATTTTGAGTATTAAAGTCTGACGTCCAAAATTCAGCGCGGGAAAAGTGCATTCCGTGTGCAAGCTGTGAGTGTCATTTTGCATGCTGTCTGCTTCCCTTCTTCATACACGATTTGTTCCGATGGGTTGTTTGTTTGGTTTTTGTTTGGTTTTTCAAGACTCTGCACACGTCGTTACGGGAAATCTGGCCAGTTTTGGCATTCTATTCGTACCTGTCTCCTCAGATTATTACAGCGGCTCTTCGTTCCGAATCAGTCTTATCATTCGGGTGTTTAGCAGCCTCAGCTCTAACCAACCATGCTAATGAAGAAGTCTACAGCTCGTCAATATGCTGAAGGAGACTAACCACGAACGCTCAGGTGTTCCCCACCCTTCCACTCGATAAGGAGAGAGTCTTGGAAATTGATGATCAATAATGTCTGACTGCAGAAGGTAGGAATGATTTAGGCTGTCGCTGTGAGTGAGCAGAGGATTTGAGAAGTATTCTGGTTATTGGAAATGCAAAGTTTGGTTTCGCGACGGACTTAACGGTGTAAATTCCGAGACAGAAGCGGACTCGTTCGCACGAACATTATTGCATTCAAAGTTCATCGCACTGTAGTGCAGCGAGAGGTGAAAATAGAATAGAGTGTTGCCACAAATCGTTCGCTTATGCTCCACGAAAGATTTTATCAAACATCGAAAAATACCGCGAACCAAAGTATCTGCTTTCTGTTTGTTATAAAACTTTCTGTCAGAATGGTAGGAAATGGAAAATGCATTACTCTAATCAGCTCAGCGGATGGTACAAGACTAACTTGATTCATTATTGAAAATTTCTCCGTGCCTGTAAGAAAAAGAACCCAAGAAAAGTTTTTAATGATAACGAGATATGCAATGGGCGATAAAATGCAAACTAGAATTCAAGTATTGACACAAATTAAACTAGAAAAGGCTGAATAAAACATCTAGCACTAGGCTCCCAGGCTATTGAAAGAGAAAATTGTGCATGTATATAGTTATACTGCATACATAAATATATATATATATATATATATATATATATATATATATATATATATATATATACATTATATCAGTAACTTGTAATATCAAACCAGCCAATTAGGAAAACACAGTAGTTATAACTTTTGTAGAATACTACTTTTTTTTGTTAATGTTGTTGTTGTTTTCTTGTTGGGGTATGGGGCATTTCTTCTTCTTCTTCTTCTTCTTCTTCTTTTTTTTTTTTTTGGGGGGGGGTGTTCTTTATATCAGTGTTCGGACATTGACTTGAAAGTATTCATCCTATAATCCTAGGAACTCACATGCTGCCCTTCTTTCGGTCTACATAGGTCTGTGCGATTGTGAAATTGTAGGAAGTAGGTGTGTCAGCGAGCGTAGGTGAGAAGTGTGCGTGAGTGTGTGAGTGTGTGGATGTGTGAGTGTATAGACAAAATATCGCACTTTCATGCTACACTTGCTAATATCGTTATTGTGTCGGGTAGTTAAAGTCTCGGAGGAACGTGAACAGCATTGTTGCGATGGTGTGAGAGGGGTGAGAAGTAGAGCGTGGATGTTGGTTCGAGAGCGGGATGAAATGTAAGAAACTTTGTAGCACTTGTCTCATTTTCGAAAAGCACCGAGAGGAAGCGAGTTTTTGCCATTCACATTTTAAAGGACGGTGTGAAAAAAATCGTTCGAGTTTTGCGAACGCGTGCCATTCGCAAGATGCGTAGGTTATGCTTTATCAAATCAGTTGGATATGCACGCACCGAGAAGGCCGAGGTAGGCTATTTCATACTTGCCATATTATAGTTAAACTCTTAGTTCAGAAAATTTGTCGTTCATACAGTTCACTTTCAAACAACTTGGATGATGTTACAGCACGATCATTTTACATGGAATTGTAATATTGTAACACAACACAGCGCTCCTTCCGCGTAGACCGCAAAGAGGAAGATACTAGCATCATATTTCAAATGTGAAGTGGTTCTCAATCATCAGCGGAAACACGGTTGCCAGTTCACACTCAAGAAAGAGAAGAGTTTAGACAGTACTCAGAATTTCGCGCTGGAGAGCAGACGGTCGCGAGGGTGAGATGAAAAGTGTTTGCGCGGGAAACGGAGGGTGACAAAACATGATGTCCCGTATCGCATGGCTGTTGACAATTGGCGATAAATTCGCGTCGCAGGATATTAAAAGGGGCACGTTCCCTTGTTCATCAAAGTACTCTTCAATCGTTTCCCTTGTTTGATATCTATGATTAATTCAGTGCAATAACTGTTATGCTACTCTCCCAAAGGATACTTGAGATGTCTGTTCTGTTAATGTGATTTTGCAGAAAATGCATTCTTCCATTGAACTCTATATTAGCGCCGTGGAATTTGAACCTCCTCTTATTTCACACAGTTTAAGGTGTCGTTGATGATGAGTTGAGAGAGAGGAGAGAGAGAGGCAGAATGAAGAGTATTTTCTCCATGGAAGCAGTTAAACGGGCTAACATAATAACTGGTCGTGCTGACTTGAAAGAAAAATTGCAGGTAGGGTTGTAATATTCTAAATTGTGTGAGAGTAATGTTTAATTTCCCGAAGTTATGTCTACCTTTCAATAAAAAAGGATCCAGTCTTAAACTCGAACTCCAAACGCTCCTTAACATTGCTCTACTTTTCAATACAAAAAGTTGAATGCCATATATTTTAATCGTAGAAACAAAAAAGAATGAGATAATGTGACTCCTTGTACCACACTTGTTGCATTTCCTTCTTTAGTTACTCTCAATGAAATGTATGGGGTTTTTTTTTCTGAGGTAAAAAAGACACCATAGACTACAAAATGGATTGGACAATTAACAATTTTTTAAACCCATTACATAGTATTACGTTCTGATTTTATTTTGAGCTGAAACGTGAATATTTCTCTCCAGAGAGTTGGCAGATTATAATCTTGCTGGTCTCACTCGCTCTCTCCTACTGAAAGAAAAGGTGTATGAGAAACAGTATGAAACACAAAGCATCTGTTTTCAAGAACACGAAATATCTCTTCTATCTCTCTTTCTATCTATCTACTTGTGTTTCTCTCACGCTTAAGTGGAGCAAAATGGGATAAAATTGGTCTCACGAAAGACATACGACATCTAAGATAAGACTAGTCTTCCTTCTTCTCCGCCTCTCTCTTGTTCATTTTGTGATAGTTACACATTTTGGTGAGAGGTATTATACCCAAGTGTCGAATTTCAGATTATAAACATACTTAAAAGAATTTGCCTTTAGCGCCAGTGTTCCTGGTACTTTGCCATTCTGGTCATCACTTTGGTAAATTTGGTGAAACTGTGCTGCTAGTACCAAAGTAAAATAGATTAATGGGATTGATTCCTTTTTGAGGTGCATATCGGCCCCTCCTACTACAGCCTTTAAAAACGTTAGAGAGACCTTGGGCCTGTCACATACGCTTACCTGTATTATCAATGTTCACATTATTTGTATGTATTCGCATTTACAAACGGCTAAGACGTAAGACAGAGAGTTTGCCACGTTAAGTCAGGATATGGCGCGCGGAAAACATCCCACGTGATTAAACGATTCTGAATATTCTCTAGACAAGAAGCCCATTCTCTATAAAGGGGATTACATCGCTTTTAGCAAGGATGGACGTAACGTCCTTCTTGCTTCGAAACGGACACGTATCGCTGTCGGCATTTTGAAAGGCTCTCTCCCAAGTACATCGCCTGTATTGCTTACATCAGCCCCTGCTCGCATAGTCATATATTACATTTTGACCTCCAAGAAGATGACTTATTGATTGGATTCGTCTAGCGTGCACCTCTCGTACGGATTCTCCTATACCTGTCAGATGTAATACGTCAATATCTACCTTAGATTTCAAAGGGGTTGATGTATTGGCAACACGGCTCATCGAAGAGACGGATAAACTTCCTATACGCTTTTGCTGGGAATTACATCGAAAGTTCGAGCGAGCCTACATTTTCATGTTTCCACTCCTATGAATTGTTTGCAAAAACAAAAACAAAAAACAAAGGCAATGGGAGGGGGAGATAGCAAGAAAATCCGCTATTTTGTCGCTCGGGAAAATTCTCAAAAATATTCCTTTTTGCGGTTTATATTTCGTGCTCACAATAATCCCAGAGCACAATAGGTAGGATTGGGTAAGCCACTGAAACATAGACGGTCGCATTTTAGCTATATGGCTTATTTTCCAAACTTATTCCTTTCCGCTGTAATGCTCACATTTTGTCTTTGTAATAAGTCTCCCCCAATTTGTACACATTTTCCCAGGGTCTCATGTAGAGTATTAAGGAAAGAGGTAGAAGCTCCGAGAGTGGAGGATGCTGTTTTTTTATGGAAAGACTATTCTATGGTTGTCTTTCCGTCTTCTCAGACGAAAAAGGAAAGAAATAGTGTCCAAGGCATAGTTGGCAGTATACAATAGGCTATTTTGTTGAAGTATGGTAATTCAGAGCTTACACAAAATCTTACGAACGGGGAAAAACAAAACATGACGTATGAGTGGTGTGGCAAACAGCAGCAGAGGGACAAGTTTGTTCGTACGTCTCTCGTCATCGCTGGACAAATCAGTCAATTTGGAGATGTTGAGGTGCAAGTCTTGGTATTTTGGTTCCTTTTGAGGGACTCGGGATGGCCACGTATAGCCCAATATGACAGGACGGGGCCATGAGGTAAACAAATCGATTACCCGCAGTGATTGAGCCACACCATTCCCGAGTTTGAGTCCATAATTGAGAAAGTACACACCTCGGCCATGCTGTGTGCTCTGCGTGCTTCCAGTGAGCTGGGGAAGAGTTTAAAGCGGGTGTAATCGGTCACTGTTCGGCTGCACAACTGCCTCCAGAGGAGAGCGTTGGTGTGGTTTGAAGGCTCTGGATAGATTAGCTAGTGCCTCCCAGTATAGGAGTGTCGAGGGAAGTATTCTGGGAATCCCATTTAAAACCAACATAGTGCAGTGTTCCGACGACCCATTTATAGGTCACTCACTTAACCTGGGGAGAGTAAACGTGTCCGGTTACGCACTCGTCCGTATAGAGACTCGCGGCGAGCGGCTAAACTTATCCCTGCTATACTCGTGCGGCACCAGACGCCAGCACGATTCTTGAGCCAGAGGACCCGCCGCTGCTCTTGTGCCTTAAAGGCACAATTCACACCAGGCGATAATTCAGTCCATGAATACAAAAAGCAATGTAAAATTTGTCTCCTCCGCTCCCCCCCCTCTCTCTCTCTCTCTCTCCTTTATCCCCTGTGTCAAGTAGGGATGTATGACTTTCACTTGTGGCACACGCCGACACCCAAAAGGATAAAATACAGTTAGACGTTCATAGTAACATCATGTATTTGATAAACATATAGACAGATATAGTATGTGGATAATGATTATAGGTATCAAATTAATCATACAAACATATACACACGCAAGTATATATCTTTTATATAAATATCATACATATGTATATTTTATATATATACATAAATATGCGTATATGCCTGTGCTATATAAATCACCCTGGAATAAAGAAATTCGGCTAGCTATCGTTCTAGTGAGTGTACTCATAGACAAACAGCTGAGGATAAACATTACTAACTTTTTGTTGTAAAACATAAATCTGAGAGTGCGAAACACACACACACACACACACACACACAAATACAAACACATACCATGCACGCACTCGAATAAGCACTGCACTCCATGACGCAAGTAGGTCTGCGCAGGGGAAAAAAAAAATTGTGATCTTGCCTCCTTCACACTCCATGGTTTGTTGAAGCGCCCTCAATTCGATTTCTGTTTTAACAGCAGCTGCGTTCAAGCTATCTTCTACAGGTTATTGCTTTCATCAAGATTCTTGCAGGACTGAGGGAGCCACTACTGGGACGCTTTATGAATCCGTGGCTGCTGTGGGATCAATACTTTACAAACATGTCACAGAACACAGTTTGTACACAACACATAACATAACTATCAGATTCCCTTTGATATAAAGGTGAAATTTCATGCCTTTGTATACGTGGATTGTTAATGTGTGAATGTTGAAACCAAGTTTCATCAACTGTACATCGAAATATTTCGCATCCAGCTTGCACATTCTGTGAAAGCGAACATTCACGACTCATCCATATCAAAGCTCATTCGAAGTAGACTTGCATTGTATGCAGCGATCCCGACCCCTTCTAGGAAAGACCGAGACTTTGGTTGTATCGTGGTCGGATCGTAGGAACAGATTGCTGTTTTAATTCATTTTCAATATTGCGTGCATTATCTAACATAAAAAAGCACACGAGCTAACAATTTCTCCAACGAGTCAACCTTCCCACTGCGGACACTCGGAAAGAGCAACATGGCGTCGCTTTCGTCATCAACGTGATGTCATACCAGATTTGTCTATTAGTGAGGGAAGCGCGGCACATAATACGCTCCGGCACTCCGATACTGGCGGTCTTCCGTCCAGGCGAGCGGCTTCTTTGATAGGCACGTCCGAAACGGTCACGGAACCCATCCGCTCTGAACCTGTACTCACACACGTGACTCTCTCGACCTGTGAAGCAAAGCGAGGAGACACGATACAAAGAGAGGTGACAAAAAAAGTCCGAGAATCTAAAGAACACTTAGGAAGAGTTATAGATAGATAGATAGATAGATAGATAGATAGATAGATAAGTAGATAAATAGATAAATAAATAGATAGATAGATAGATCGATCGATCGATCGATAGATAGATAGATAGATAAATAGATAAATAGATAGATAGATAGATAGATAGATAGATAGATAGATAAATAGTTTAGATAGATAGATAGATAGATAGATAGATAGATAGATAGATAGTTTGGATAGATAGATAGATAGGTGGATGGATAGGTAGGTGGGTAGGTAGGTAGGTAATTAGGTAGATAGATAGATAGATAGATAGATAGATAGAAAGATAGATAGATAGATTTATAGACAGATAGACAGGTAGATTGATATATAAGTAGGTAGATATATAGGTAGGTAGGTATATAGGTAGATAGATAGATACATAGATAGATAGATAGATTGTAGATAGATAGATAGATAGATAGATAGATAGATTTATAGACAGATAGATAGATAGACAGGTAGATTGATAGATAGAGTTAGAGAGAGAAGAGTTAATGACACAGAGACGAATTTGGAAATGGCGAAAAAAAAATCCTGAATCAGAAAACAAAGCCGCTTTTCTCCACTGTAATTTGCCTTGGTAACTGGTAACGTTTCCAAAGTTTAACTTTAACTGTATATTGTCAAATTTTCAAGTTATCTGTGTTTGCCATCAAGTAGAAACATAAGAATCCAACCAAACGACTACCTAGCTTTTCTACTTCTAGGCGGGCTTTGGTAGAATTTTGTGCATTAGTACAGGCACACAAACACACACATCATATACATATCACATATGATATATGCAATATTATACATCAGCATCACGCTTCAGCTTTAACTTCTTCGTCAGACCGAAATGAAAGGAGAGTATGGGTGTCCTTCTCGTGCCACTGGTTTATGAACCACCTCGAGAAATATCTCCATCCATAAAATCCGTCTCATTTCAAAAGCATGGTCCTGCCCGGGTGGTTGGAATTCAATACGACGCATTACCTGATAACAACCTGTATAACAATTTTAATATACATAGACAAAAATCATTGGAACTTGCTTCATTTCCACCACATTATCTATCCCAAATTATTCTAAAAGAAGGAAGATAATGCTCTTCATCTTATTTTAGAATGTAAAATGATCGAGCGGTCGTCGACAATGTACGGTGGCCGCAAGTAGCACAGTACAAATCACAGTGAGGGCGTTCTGCCCTTACTTGCATTTCACTGAGCCACTTTATCGGTATATGATTATCTACAATGAAACCTGTTTAAAAAAAGGTCACCAAAAGAAAGGTCGTCGTCTTTGGCAGGTTGCCCCCCCCCCCCATATTATGTTCGTGAAAATGCAATTGGAATCAAATTTTGTAAATCTATTATCATATTTAGACATTCGACGTCTTTTAAGTTTTAATTCCAAATGAATGATATTGTAATGATATTAACAGTATTAATGATGGCAATGAAAATAATATCAAGCAAAGTGATGGTAGTTCTGTAATTACTGACAATTGCCATTATATTTGTAGTGGAAATGAAAGCATTCATGGTGACAGATATAAAGTTAACATTTAAAACGATGATAATGATAAAGGGGAACATTAAACGGTTTTCAGGACAGATGGTCGGTATAAACAGGTCATCTTTTGAATAGGTTTCATTGTATTCCACTTAACCTCGCTTGAATCCAATGTTTGCCACTATAATTTCTTTAGCCTTATACTTGACAAATCTAATCGTAAAATGCCCGAGGCATAGATCTCTCCGTCATTGACAGATATTATCTAGTTTTACATGTACAGACCTATCTTGGTAGATTTCTCGTCGTTGACAGACACTGCGTCTTTTCAATCTTCTTTTTATCTACTTTGGAAGATACACATATACCTTCTGGTTTTATGTCCCTTTTTTCAGGATATTCGAAAAGCGACTAATTTCCTAAAATAAACAAAAGTATTGAAAACTGTCGTAATTCGTTGTTATGATCTCCCATTCTGATTCTTATCGTAAACGTTGGTCATTAATGGTAGAAAAAGCCTAAATTGCATATTTATTTACATCTATTACGGTCCAGTAAAGCTCTCAATCATCTGTGATTAATGCACGGGCGACTGTTGGAGGCTTTGCGATAAACTAAAAGTGGGTCTGACCGTTAGACTACCAGTTGACAGTCACAGACATTCATTTCAACGGAATCCGTCAATGGAGGTACATCATCCACTGCTCAGGTTTCCGTTCGAGTCGCGTCAAACGGTCCGCAGCCCTCCCTCCGATGACTCAACGCGGCGGCCGCAAGTTCATTTCCATTCCTCCGTCCCCCAGCGTCCGTCCCGATGAACAGCACAGGAGAAACAAATATTTCGCCATCCGACCACCAGCGAGAAAACATCGTCCGCAAACTCGCTCTCCTTTCGCCTGTAGCTTTACATCCAATCTCGCCCGTGCGTCTCGTAGGCCCTGTCGTCTCTTGTTACTCGGACAGGCGTGCCTTCGTGCCATACAGTTCTCACCAGATCTTTGTTGTCATCCGGACTGTTAGGACTGCGAGCTCCGCTGAGACATGGTGATTTTCTCGTCAGCGCTAGATGACGACTTTTAATCTCAATGTCTAATCACTGACAGGAAGCTCATTCGTATTTTCTTCTCATTGGTAAGACCATTTGTCCCTTGTTTGTTCTGCTGACCGTTATGCTAAGAAAAAGAAAATACCGGTTGCACATTCGGGAAAGAGAATGATAACTGTTTTTAATGAGACTGCGGGTATTCCGTTAAAAGTAGTTGGAATTGCATTAGGATCCATCATGATTATGAGGATGTTCTGTATGTATATTCTGCATTATGGATTTTTTAATCGGCATTTTTGTTTTACTCCTGATATGAAATCTTGTTGTTTAAGATGCCATATTTGATAATGGCAGGAGAAATTGTATGCAAAGAAAATTGCCATCATCAGTTGTCTAGGTTCTTGTTAGTGCATAATGCATCTGGAGTTTCTAACGTGATGAATCAATGTTTAATGACTTGCCCCTTCAGAAACGCATTTTCTTACTGGACCATAATTGGGGACGGATGCACGTTGTTATTTTAGTACAGCTAATTCAGAATACGTCACTTAGAGCCCTGTACCTTCATGGCATCCATCTGTTCGGTTATGTCCTGCACCGTCTGGCCCTAATGATATCATGTTTACATGCCGTAACCTAGATATCAACGGTAGGCATTAATATCATGAGGAGAAAGGTAGAAAGGTTCTACCCAGATAAGTCTACTCCGTCCTAATCTTGAGCATGACACATTAGATGAGCGTGTGTTTTGCCTTATCAGGCCTCAAACGATGCATCGCTCTACTATATTAATTCCTCGTCTACGCTTTTATTTTTGTCTGCTTTTGTGCGCCGCAAACACGCCAATCTTAGCGGCATTATTTAACAGCATTTCCAGCTTTAAAAAAATCCAAACCTTAGTGCATCGTGCCTACATGCTACCACAATCTCTTACATTGAAGGAAGATAGGGTCATGAAAACGAAATTGCGATTGATAATGAAAATGAAATGTTGACAAAAACAACAACTAATGATGCGATTGCTTAAATTTTCTCCGTAAGTGTAAGCACTCTCACCGAGACTTTTATTTTCAATTCCCTTTAGCATGTCAGTGAGTGTTTATTGCAGTACTTTTCTGGAAAAAAAAAATGAAATGAACTGGAATATTCTAGTGATTTGCCACACTTCTATTCCATTGCAGAGCGATGTTAACTAAGAAGCAAATCGAAAAAAAGGTATACCACCATGATGATATTGTGCTGAGTGATGCCTTTATTGTGACAAATTACTTGTTACAACTTTAAAATGCCTGGAGTTTATTCATTTCCAAAGTACCTGACACCGTAGTCACCGAGGCACTTTTTTTAAAACTTGGCCACAAGAATGTTTAATAAATGCAAAACAGCTTAACTGCCATTTTCAAACATTTGAAAGTGAATCCAACATCAGATACAGCTAAATCAAACCATTCCAGTGATACCATTCTAGTGATTAATCGTGATTATACGATTTCCTACTATCCGAACACGTCGATCCCGAGCTGTTAAGTTAATGTGTGTGTGTGTATGTGTGTGTGTGTGTGTGTGTTTGACTAAGGTTTCTGAATATTCCATAGAAAAACAGCAATAGCTGAGAAATGAATGTAAGTTTTAAAAACGATCTAATCATCTTGGAATTTTAGTATCACTTTATCAATCAAGAGATCTACGAATGAAGCACGCCGATGAGCTTGTGTATGAGACCTTCCATTGCATAACTTGTGTGCCTGCATTCTGTAAAAGGAAAAGTTTACAGTTAATTATCCGGGTTTTTTTCATCGCAAGAGTTTGGATGAAGTTGATATCTCAGCAGATTGTGCAAACTAAAGCTTTACTTTTACATCTCATGGACCTTGGATATAACACGCGAGTATGGGCAAGTCTTGACAAAGTGCTTGAAACGTTATTACGTCTCGAGTTGTAGCTAATTAGAAATGAAAACGTTATCCTAACTACTTTGGTATCTGCTACGTACGTGCCTTTGGTCACGTCGTCTGCCTCCCCCATTCGTGCCTGTCGTGACAAAACACTGGTAATTACCCCTGCTGTCCGCTCAACCAATCCCCACGCTTCCGTCCGTCTTAAGCACTAAAGGATGGACCCTTGAAGTCTCAAGGGCCACTTGTTTCCAGGGGCATCTCACTGAGCAAGAACTCAATGTTTATAATGACTGGACAAGGAAAAAAGCACACCCTAAGATCAAGAGCTAGGTGTGATAGTGAGAGAGGAGGGTTGTGGTCGAGATTTCAGATTGTAACACCCATTTTTTTTTTCTGAGAAGTGTTTGTCTTTACGCAGGATTCGTCTGTGAAAACTGTCAGTGTTCAGTTTGCCGGTTCCGTGTGGACAGAGAAAAATTCCAATATCGGTGCATGTGTGTAGTTTCATCTTATCGCGTCAGCATTGTTTGCATCTGAGCTGTCATACCTTTCCCTCTACCTGTGTTTGATTTTCAAGGCAGGAAAAAAACACACAAGCTCATTTCCTGTCAAGACATTCCGGAATAACATGCAGGACATTTTTGTTCCCAGGAGAACTTGAAAGTTAATGATACTGAAAACGTAGCATTTCGAGGCACGAACCCCCCCCCCCCCCCAGGGGAAATGTTAAATTCTATAAGCACTTGATATAAAAAAGAAATCTCTAAAGCTGTTAACGGTGTGAACGTTTTTTTTTCTAATTCGAAGATTTGTTCTGAACAACTTTAGACAAACAATATAACCGCTGTTGAGTCAGATATTGATATGACGATGACAGAGCAAGATGGAGCCACGCCGAAAGAACAAGGCTGACTCTCACCAAGGTTACCAAGCAAAGTCTCTTTGCCCTGCCATCTTAACCACGCACACCCCTTCCCCCTTCCCCATCACCTGCACCCCCTTAAGAATGAGTAAGGTAAGATCCTCTTGCGGTAGCTTGCTATTTGCTGTTAAAACAGCATGGAAGACGGGCGGTGGTCTTAACAATGTTATAGGTGGAGAGTTAACGTTTGCACGGAGACACAGCTGTGCATTTTAGAGGGCGCCGAGATATTTTCATTTGCGTTCCACCGTGAATTCCGGTAACGTTAACACACACGTGTGAACACGCGGTCCAATGCGCAAACACGATTATTCACACATACATTCCCACACACACATACAAATACACACACACACGCGCGCACACACACACACACACACACACACATTTCTTACTTAATATCTTTCTCTCTCTCTCTCACCGTACACTGAAGAAAAAAATCCTTAACAAGAATGATATTGTTCGTGACAAAAGATTGTCTCGTATAATCAGGAATACCTAATAACCAAAAGACAAAATGAACAAATACAAAGAAACAAAACATGATTTCAACCCCCAACCAGTTTCTCTTTACAGTTTATAGTTTTCGATAAACTTTTCCGTTCCTCAGTAACAAAGTGGTACAACGATAAGAATTTTTGCATAAAATTTTTACTCTGCGCTTTCATGGTAACATGAGTCAGATTCATTGAATTTCAAGCGGTTGGGTTTTTTGACACCAAAAAACTGCTAACCTCGTTGACTTTCAATAAACGAGTATATCTTTTCTTTTCAGAATGGCAAAGAGGGTATCGTTTTGCCATAGATGCATTCCAAATGCAATGCAGCTTTCGAATATTCATACAGTAATGAAAGACGATATTCAACACAGATATGATATGACAGCGAAGCAGACAAGCACGCTAATTGAATTATGCGTACATCGGTTTGTCTCCTCTGTAAAACTGAATGAAGACTGACCGTTTCTCTCCGCGCGCTACACTTCGGCACAAGAATCAATTTTGTGAATTACTTTTCATTGTCATTCGAATCAGCCTGTCCTTATTCCGTGCACGTATGTATTTCAAGCTGACGTGCTTAATCCGATTTGGCACCATTCTATCCAATCCCCCAAATGGCTCAATTAGAAGATTGGCTGCATTAGCCAGCATACTTTCATTCCCGCAAGGAAAATATGGGAGCTCAATATCAACGGAAGACCGAGTATTCCAGACAATTTACTACTTTACAATGTGAAAGATAGTAGTATCATCATGGTCGAATCTTTCCCTTATTTTGCAATAATTTCAAGCCAGGCAGCACGTTTGTTTTCATTTCCCTTGCAAATATACTTAAAAATGTCATTTATTCCATTTTCTTTTCCATGAGCATTCGTGCCTTATCTTTGTGTGCCTCATCATAACATTCATCGATCCTTATGATTTGATCGGTTGGACAGAGATAAGGAATACCCGACGTGCTTGGACTCTTATGATCTTAACAGAACTTTGATCGAGTTAAACTGCTCACGCGGATAGCAATTTGAAGACCATCACAACGCAAGCGATTGGCAAGGATGGTGACTCTGTAAACGTATCAGAACAAAACAATACCTATGTGCGTACGGATTCAAAGTATTATCATAAGAGCATTTCATCTTCTAGACAAGTCATCAGAATCAACTGCTGTAACATTGATAACCACCTCTTCACAGTAACTCACCTGTTGTGAGTTTTGGTACATTTTCAGTCATGCACATGTGTCCTTTTTTATTCTCTTCATCCATGCGATTCCGTAAAGGGGATGGCTAGTAACTGATCGGTGGGAATCAGTGGGAATGCTGGAGGATGATTGTTCCAATCCTTGTGGGATTCATTTAAGAGTACATTATATATCTATTGTTGTGTGAAAATTATTTGCTTCAGAATGGTCTCATATTCAAGTAATGTGCAGTTTAATGTTTCCAGGTTAGCGTGAGTGGTCAGTGACGGGGCATTAATCTGCACATTACTTGAATATGAGACCGTTGTGAAGCAAATAATTTTCACACAACAGTAGATATATAATGAACTCTTAAATGAATCCCACAAGGATTGGAACAATCATCTCCCAGCATTCCCACTGATTCCCACTGATCGGTTACTAGCCATCCCCTTTAACTGACTCCACGCAGGGATCCGGAAAATTTACTTTTGTAGACTGGAATGATCAGTGGATCGAACTCGAAATGACCAAAGTATTGCAAATTTCTGGGTGAGACTATTTGCGCAATATTGGCTCGGCGTCGAGTTCGCTGAGAACAGCTAAATTTCTTTCCTTCTTTCTTCCGTCCTTCCGTCCTTCCTTCCTTCCTTTCTTTCTTTCTTTCTTTTTGGTAACAATATGAATAAGATCCTGGGGAATCGTCTAAGGGTCCACATCCCAAAAGCTCTCGGCTTGGTTTATCAGCTTTCTTCAGAATCCTTCATGTGTCACATCAAGATAAAGTCACTGATCAGATAATTCCCCTAACTAACGGCAACTTAGAAGTTTTCCACACATATCTGTCTTTCTAGATTTTCTAAATCTGCTTGGGCTGTTACGATCCTTCGTAACTCTACGTCGTATGTCCTTTCTGCAATCATTCTTGTGTCATTCGGTCCTTTACCAAGAAATGAGCAACTGGAAATTGATCAAATTTCTCCCGGCCAAAAGAGAGGTTGACTGTAGTCCTGGTTTTACCAACTACCCATTTTGTTTCATCAGGGATGAAAAGTGATATCTTTCAGATCGTCTTCACACAGTAATAACTGGCAAACTACTCCTCGTTGGAACGTTGTTGATATCCTAACCGTTTGCATCTATACAGCTGCTGCCAAGAATGGAAAGTGGGAAACATGTGTTACCGTTACGAAACGGTAACCTCTTTATATACTCAGTTCTGTGTATGTTTTCGTCGATTATTTACTATCAATAAGAAAACAGAAAAAAAGACTGTTTTGTCTCACTTACAGACGCTGAATATACAGCAAAAGAGTCATATGGTGGGTATAAAAGCAAAGAGAGGAAACAAGGATATAAACGACTGGGCATGCTCATTAACATTTCGTTATATACCCCAACTTTGCTGATTGTTGTTGAAAATTTTCTTCGCAGTTCTCCCTCGATTTTCCCCCACAGACTCTGACTTTTAGTTCAGGAAACATGCCTCATGAAATGGATAACAAAAACTATGCATACAACCGTCAGAAGCGGATCTAGAGGGGGGGGGGGGGGGTGGGGGTTGCAACCCCCCCCCCCCAAACAAAAAAAAAAAAAAAAAAATCCGGGGACCATTTTTTTTTAATCTTATCTTTTTTTAAACTTGTAATTTTATTTTTTTCTATTCATGTATTGCACATGGCAATGACCTCTATACCAAAAATAGTGGTGTTTTAGATGCAAGAAAACGCAATTTTCACACACAGATTTTCAAAGATTCTCCCTACTGTGGGAGGGGGGACACCCCCTCCCCCCCCCCCCCCTCGCTCGCTCCGCTCGCTCGGGCTCGGTCGCTCCGCTCCCTCGCATACCGCCCCAACCCCCCCCCCCTTTATAAAAAGCTAGATCCGCCCCTGACCATATAATTTGAATGAAACTTGAGGAATACATGTTGACTTATAGGGATGAAATGATAACATTGAAAGAAACTTTGATTTTCTGAAGCTTCGTAGTATAAGAGTGAAAAAACAACAACAACAAGGATGATGCTTTAGCATTCTTGGTCCCAAGTCTGTTTGATACCTAGAAGGCGTGCAATGTTGAGTGACAGTCTCGATATGCCATGATATACCACTGAAAATGAGAATCTTGCCGATCCAAACCACTCATTCACAGAGCCGCTTTTATGCCTCTCACATTTTACTCAGCGAGACTTTGACATTCACTGAGACAGCGCCGCAGATTCAACATTTACTCTTCTCAGAATGAGACATATTACCACTTTTGCCTATTCTCTTTCTCTTTTTACTCCCGCTCCGTCTTTTCCAGCTCTCTAGCAACCTCTCGATGCAGCGATAGGGAGCCATTCCAAACCGGAAATTAAAGCTTGGGACGACGGGAACGCCGGTCGTAAAGTTCAACTCGGTTGGATAAATCCATACTCTTGAATCGCCTGCAGATGATATACGAAAATAGCGCTCCTTTTTTCGTCAACTTGGTAAGTCAACAAATGACGCTCTTAAGTGTCGACACTCGAATTTCGTCACTTCCGCAATGCGTGACACCCCGCCCTTCTTCACTGTTACTTTTCCTGCGGCTTTCAATCGATCCATAATCGACCCCTCCCCTGAATCCCGATATTGAACAACCCCGTCACGAATTGTCGTACAGAAAAAGTATGTCATCACTGGAATATAAATAACTTTCTAAATCCACCTGTTACACGTCCCTTGCCGATAGCAGTGCGGGAATCGGCTAAATTTGACTCTTGCGAAGAGTGTGTTTGTGGTGTTGTCATCTCTAAGGAGCTTACTAAAATGAAGCTTTCGGGGATTTCTTCTTCTGTTTTATTTTGTTTAGTTTTTAGGCGACTTTTCCCTCTAAATATAACCGAAATTTGATATCATTCATGAAATTCCGAGCACATTTTCGGCATCAGCCTACTCAAGCAAATCTGAGATTTATAAAGGAAGTTATGACGGCTGACTCTCGATTAATTTCTAAATGCAGCGTTCTCTAGGTATGTCGAGTGTTCCGGTATTGTGATTATGACGTCACTATGCTGAGACTCGAGCTGTTTTGCAAGTGGATGTCACATGTTTTATATTTTTACAAAATAATAATAGTTTCTTGTAATTATTGGTGCGATATATGACAGAACTTTTGATCTCAGCCTCTTCATGTCAAACGAAGTATATTTCTTCCACCATTCCTGAGAAGAGGAAATTCATTTTGAACTAAAACGTCATGGTCATATGTGACCAAGTTAAGTTAGAGGTTTCTGAAAAAAAAGAACTATGCATAAACATATATACTGACATTCAAGTTGTGTTTTTTTTTCATTGTTCAATTTTCTTTCACTATGATGTAAATCCACACACAGTGTATTTAGATATTGTATGCACGTTTGTATTTTGTGTACATAAAACCCAGAGTACAACACTGCACAGTCCTTTATAAAGGGCTACTTGATTATGTTGGGGAGATTTCCCCCCTCCATCAATGGCGTGTTTGTGAGTGCACGTCACGTGTTGGGTATCTCAGATTGAATACCAGGATATTTCGTGCCAACTGAGTCGCAACAAGGAAAATTGACAGAGAAGGATAGAAAGGATGGAGAGAGCAGGCCAGAAGAAGTGATGGGGGAGGGGTTCCTATAGCGACGGATATCTGAGGTAAATCCGAAACATTTTCGCGCTCTGACTTGATCGATGCAGATGTGTTGCTCGTCTCTGAAAGGCGAAAGCTGCCGTGGTCGCCATGTAGACGCTATCCATCACCAAATGTATACAAGCGTGTGACCAGGTAGTATATAGTACATGTTGCTAAGACCTCTCCGCCCCTTCTTTCAGCACTCAGCGCTGACACGGCGCACAACTTCCTCGTCACTGAGCAACAGATTGACAAATAGATAGCTAATACACTGCTTCAAGACAACTATTCATGCCGAGTAAATTTGGCTGGCTTCTTTGGCCGTAACCAGATGAGATAAGACTCGTTGCAGCTTTCAGTGATGTTTCCGGATAGAAATCGAAGGATGGGCAGCGGCAGCATGTCCTGAAGATTTGACAGCTGAGTTTTGTTCATTTCAGTTCATTTCATTTCATTTCATTTCATTTCATTTCATTTCATTTCATTTCATTTCATTTCATTTCATTTCATTTCATTTCATTTCATTTCATTTCATTTCATTTCATTTCATTTCATTTCCGACGAAAGTATACAATATGACAATTGCATATAAACAAGTAAAGTACAATGTTACTTGTACATATCCAAATGAGATTTAAATGCACGTCATTTGTTTACAATAAGACAAATAACATACTTTAGATGAAGAAATGCATGGACAAAATGTAACTGAATCATAACAAAGAAAAAGTCGGAAATGGAGGGGACTGTTAAAAAGCCAAGCTTGCAGAATGCAGTTCCCTCCTGAGTAGTAAATTGTAGTAGTAATCAAACGAAACGATTTGACATATTTCTCGTGAAGTAGAACATGTTGAGTGAATAGAAATAGAGAGACATGTTCTTTGGTTGATTATTTGTTGAACCAAATAAGTGAAATTTAGGCTTGGAGAGACGGGGGAGGGATGGAGAGAGAGAAATCACAGGAGTAAAAAGAATATTGGTACAGTGTGTGAAGAACCTTCTCACTCTATCCGCTTGATCGCACCACTCGCGTCGAGGTCCAGGGTATGGTGTTCTCAAAGTGCAAAAACACCTCTCAGGTTGTATCTAGATCATTTATATAAGAGTCAGCTTGCGAGCAACTGGTGCTTGCGATGAAAGAGTCATACTGATTCATAAATGTTGTGTAACAATGCACTATTTCTGTTTTAAGTTAACCATTTTTTGATAGCTTGGATGATTTCGGTGAACCTGTAGTGGATTGATGGTTTCTTTTTCGGATGTCAAAGTAACTGACGCAGTGAACAAGAAAATCCAAAAGGAGCATCACTTATTTTCATCACTATTTTCAGCAGACTTCCTTTCATGTTTATGAATGTGACCAAAGGGTCTATTTGTTGCATCTTGAGCTAAGGTTTACCGAGACTTGAGTGCGCTCCGAGTTTGTCCTTTTGACAATCTAAGTTCATTTTCCTGGTTTCGTCAACCACTTTAACCCTCCCTTTTAACAAGGAAATGGTGTGGATTCGATGAGGAAGGACGAAAATTAATCACCGATTGCTTTCCTGCGAGAAATATCACAAGCGCCCCCGAGACTTCATTTCTCCATGGTGGCTCCAAGTGAAGGCTGTAAAATGAATCACAACTTAGAATCAGATTAAACATCAGCACCGCATCGATCTAACTCGGCCTCGAACATTAATCAAACGAATATGATCTCGAACGGCCCGGCGAGTCCTCCGGTACAGTGCTCCGGACGAGTGTGTATAAGGGCAGCATCGAAGATGACGCTGTCAGCGAAATCTCGTTACCGTACCGCTGCGGGTCATTATTATCTTACGCGGCCCCGAGAACTGGGGTAATAGCCTTTTAAGTCATCTTCCTGGTGTGCTGGTAGTTGCCGCTACAATGTCGTCATCACAAATGAATGGAAGGCACATACAGGTACGTGTCTCAATGAATTTACCAATGGCTGTAAGACAACACGTTCTTTGTCGCGATAATAACACTTCAAAGGATGCAGCACGTTCGCTATTCTTTAAAGAATTCATCAAACTCTATCAAAGAAAATGAGAACATCAGATTCTCTATCTATACTGAATAGAACTGTGACATCACTAGGATGTGTAAAAATTTCAACTACGAACCTTTAAGAGGGCATGTTCAGGAGTAACCCCCCCCCCCCACACCCACATACACACACATACGAACACACACACAAACATCACCACTTCCACCATCATTACCATCACCACCTCCCGGCATATTCCGAACGTACTCGTTTCGCAGAAACCCGCTTCATCAATGCAACGAATTATCTACTAATGAATTGGTGATAACATTTTGTTCTGAAAAGAGATACGATAATGAGAGTGGCTGTCGTTTTCATTGCCCCAATTTCCTCTATTTCTATAAAGAATTGAGAAAATTGTAGAATAGTTCATTTTCTTCGTTATTTCCTGCTTGGTTTCATTTTGTTGTTGTCATGAATACCACATACTTTCGCCAGGACGTAGCTTAAATTCTCAGTGATTGTCCCGAGTTAATCACAAGACGCAATGTGTGCAAACTCTGGCACGCTGTGACGAATTGGATTCCAACTTCAATTTCTAGTCTTTGCAGTGACAGTTTTGGCCAAAAAAAAGAGATAATGGTTTGAATGAAGAGGATGGACAGAACAATAGACCAGATCAGTAAAATTTGAATAATTTGGACAGATTCTAAAAACATTGCAACCATATCTCATCAACATGTCAGTTAAAATGATGCCCAAAGATTAGGTCTCGATAGCTTTAGCCATTACCTAACTCCTAACTTCTTGCGTATTAACTCCCAGTAGCTTCAATGAACTGTCTATAGAATCAGAGTTTGAATCTCTAAAAAGAGAAAGTTTGCAGGCAATGTTAGGAATCCCAAATATGTGATCAGCATCTTTGGTTTAACCCTTGACATTGTAAATGTCTTCGAAGAAAACATAATATACCCTTATCGCTTATCGTAAAAATGAATCTTGAACTCCATTTTCGGTAGGTATTATTGCAGCATTGCATGGGACAGATGAATCCAAACTCTTTGTGCGAATTCACATCAAGTCTTTGACAGTTAATCGCCAAGATAGCACATTGCCATGTGAATTTGATTTCTGCTCACAGAGGCTCAAGTGTCTTGTAGCAGATAAAGTTGTGGATGTTTAAACAGGATATCAATGATTCGCATCTTAACGTGTCTCGTTTTCACATCCTTGGGCCCTCTTTGCGTGGTGTTAAATAATAGTACTTGGAAATGCTTGGGTAGCTATAGAACTGCACTCGGAAGTCGCACGCAGACCTCCGCCAAGCAGCTCGTTTCTTCCGATAGTAAAAATCAATTTGTATATCATCATGATATGGTAAACAAAAGAGGGATGGCAATGCTGAGTAATCCATAAGTAATCTATTGTGGAGTTATGTACACTGAAAATGGCCCTATTTCCCAATCACAAAGAATCCTTCAAAAATTTAAAACAAATCAATGACTAGAGACGGTGATCCGAATTATTTACCAAAATGTAATCATCTGTTCTTGCTGTCACGATCAACTTTTCCTGAAAGTTTCAATCAAATTCGTTGATAATCATCCATTTTCTTTTTCCAGCGAACAGACAGACAAGCAAACCAACGCCGGCAGAAAGATAACCTCCTTGGCGGAGGTATAGGCACGTAATCATGCACTGTCATCCAAATTATGGTAGTCGTACCTATCGGTAAAGTGAGTTACTGATGTAATTATCGTTGTTGATTTTGTAATAATTGCCAGCATTGTAATAATAATTATTATTTTTATTATTAATATCGTCATCCCCTACACTCTATAACTTTTTCCAGGATTGTTGCACTTACATGACTCTCAGGATGACCTTGTGAAATGGCAACCTGACCACGATCATTTTTAAAGCTAGACGGAGATCACTTAACAGACCTAACCCATGGATACGGCAGGAAATGGATGGAAGAGGAGGGAAGCGGAATTAATGTTAATTTGTGCATCCGAATGTCCGAATTAGTGTTAAAAGGCCGTTATTACGGCTCAGTGCGGACAGTCATATGCAATGATAACAGACATCTTCACATCTTCGCCGCTCGGACAAAAACACCAAATTATTTGGAGTTCCATTTGGCTTACCTATTTATATTCTTTCTTACCCTCTCTCTCTCTCTCTCTCTCTCTCTCTCCCTTACCTGTCTCTTTCATATGTTTGACATATCTTAAATGGATGGTATACTAGTATATAGTTTTAAAATAAAAGGTTGGTCCCACCTTTTATTAGGACCACTTTGTTTTGGATATCTCAGCGATTTCAAAAATGACTTTTCATCAAATAAACTGAATTCCTCTTAAAATTGTATGTTCTTTCATATTTTATAACTAGTTTCTCATTAAATGAAAGCAAGAGATTAATAAGCAGAGCAGTGAAGATATGGAGTATGAGCCTTCCTCAGTTTGTCTCCTTGTAAAAATTTCATTTGTAAGATCGCAATTGCTGATATCAAACAAACATGTCGGAAAAGGAACCATTTCGAAAAAAAGAACTCACTACAAATTCCATTTGTACGGAGGGAGACAATTGAAGAAAACTCATACCAAATAATTCTCTTTATCTCACACACAAAATAAAGTGAAGGCCCGTCTCAACCAAAACTATATCGTCCTTTTTATAGTAAGTGTTATATCTCTACCTTTTCCTGTAAGGCTCTCTCTCTCTCTCTGACTCAAAGATTCAAGTTAAGATCTGTGCAGTCTCTAAAGCACCAGAAATACTAGCAGGGAATAAAATCAGGAAGAAGAGTTTCAGAAAGAAGCTGAATGGTTAAAAAGATGTAGGCCCACAAGCTCACAAAGAGTGTTAATGGATACAGAAACGTTACAATGAGAGATACAGAGGGAGAGAGGAAATTAGACGTTCTCTGGTGTGAGCTCGTGACTACATCACGATAATGAAGGATTTTTGGCCACGAATCCCTAAGCTGGAGCAGCCCTAACATCATATTCTCTTTCGTGTCCCGAGCTAATTATGCCAATCAACGAAAGATTAGAGCTTATGAAACACGACATGTAATCGTCGACATGCCCCGATTTCCCGGTATTACTCGCTTCTCTCGTTACAGAAACCCAACGCCTAGCGCAGTCAGTTAATTCGGGTCTATACGCGACTCTGAACATCTCAAGAAGTTAATGCCCAAGGATCTTAAATCTTCCTTCATGATAACCAACCACTTCGGATGCAGGCCATGGGATGGTATCATTTGCCAAAGGGACTTCGATTGAGTGGAATGGAGCGTGGTCCAGTATGAGCATATTCCAGAAGAGGTAGAATCGGATGTCCTCTTGCACTCTTTCATCTTGTTCCCTCTCTGACGTGATTGCTGGGTTTTTTCTTGTCTTTTTTTTCTTTTATCATGACGAGAGTATCAGAAATAACGAAGTTAGATACATTAGGGAGGAGCTGGATCAAGTTCTAAGGTGAAACAAGAGTTCATTAATGCAGGCATGGATTCCTAGACTATCAAATAAACTTGGTCATTAGGTCTTAGATTGATTCGAAACCGAGTTGCGGGACATCGTCTTCCTTTAAAAAAAAATGCCCGAATTACCTTGTAAAATTATCCTGAATGTTGCCATTTGCGCTCGTTTTACTCATCCCCACAACCCTATTACATGGGTGGATACCTCAAGTTTCTTGAATGGTACGTCAAAGTGAAAAGGGAACGAACAAGGTATGGCGGCACACCGAAAGCTACGAAAACAACTGCATGCTGTCGAGATGAAACAGACTGTAGTTCTATAGACTGTCTCCGCAAATATCGTATATCAAACTCGATGACATTTCATCAGAATCAATCGATGGATTCTAGTTTTAGTTTTGACTTTACTTTCGGTTGTCTACTAAGTTACTTTATGTTTGGATATTGTCGTGTTGTTGTTTTTCTTTTTACCTCTACCTATATTATTATTTGCTTGTTTTCTGTGCAGCATGAATAACAACAATGCGCGGTCATTTTCTGCTCAGTTTTGGGCCCTGCTCTAACTCTCAATTAAGCAATCTTGCGCGTCACCCAAGACGTTTTTTGTGGGTCCCTCCGTTTTTTCACACAGTGCATATATTGAAAACTATTTCACTTTCGTTATCTTAGCAACTATTGCAATGTATCGCTACTGTTAGTTTTTTTTCCTATTATTGTTGTCTTCTCTGTACAATTGTATGCATTGTTTTTGTCACTTAAGAAAGTGAGATTTATGTTTGGATATTGTGAAAAAAAACGAATAAATATGAACTTGAACTTGAACTTCAACATGCCAAGATTGCGTTTATGGTAGTTGCGACCGATTACACCTTTGGACCTATCATGTGTTATTTATATACAATAATCAGAAATAATTTAAGTTTGTATGCCAGTTGTTGAAACCAATAAAACATATTAAAAAAAAGTTGGCCACTCAAACTGCTTTCCAGTGGCGTCCGGCTATGTTTGCAAGAAAAATATAAAGAAATATTTTAATCTCACACATAACACGTTACACATGACAAAACATTCTAGCCATTTAACACACACTCCGGTATAGCTCATGAACAAACTTAGCAACTCGAAGAGAGATAACAACATTGACTGATGATGTATAGACACCGACCAAGAAGCAAAGTTGAGATCACGTATTACCAGTCTAAGGCATTCGCGTTATATAAGATGATAGTGTTATGCCTATATAATGCGGGAATTTCAAATACTTTCAAATAATCATAAGTCCATACCATGTTAAAGCTGTTTTTAATGAAAAAAAATATTAAGGAAAACATCCATAATTTATAAAGTTCATCAAAACCAGACCTCAAAATAAGAAGGATATGTAGAATCATATTTTTGTAATGTTTAAAAAAAATCAGTGATATTAGTCGCAGTAAACATTCAAATAAGAAGAGTTAATGACGTCACCACCTCATGAGTCTGCCATCGAACTGTACACAAACCCTCTCTGAAGACTTTATTCCTGACATGATGAAATCAATACAGATCTGATGTATTTATTGCATCAAGCGACCGTAATCGTCAAATGACCTATAGTGACGTTGATTTTAGGGGAGAGGGCTTACAGTTTAATTATCTGCAGAAAACATGTTTTATATTAAAAATCTTTTTCTGCATTAACAGTCGGAAGAGTCGTAAGTTGATGACATCATCGCTCTTCCAATTTGCATGAATTTGATGAAAACGTGTGAAACTCTAGAGTTCTACGTGTTCTTTATTCTATAAGTGATGTTGATGAAACTTATGTCATTTGCGTTCGTCTATATCTAAGCTTTTATGTGCCTTGAATGGCGATTGTCACAGAAAAACCCACAGCATTGTACACACTCTCCAAAATCCTTGTATGGCACACACTGGAGATGGGAGTACGGTGCGTATGGATCACTTTATGATTACAACTGCATGTACAATACGAAAAGGATTCTTCACGAAATGTCAAAGGTCAAGGATTCCAAGTCACGAGACATGATCGACGTCTCCAGAATTTGATTGACTGCAGACCAGGGAAGAATAAAACAAATTTCGAGCAAACTTGTTTCTTTCTTTTTAGTTATTAGTGATTCTAATCGAGGGAACAGGAAGAAAAAAATCTACATTCTAGCGCACACAATAGAATACATGACACATATATGAACTGCAACTAGATGAACAAAATAAATCAATTTTAACAGCAGAAAAAAGAACTTATTGCTTGAAGCAAAACAGAGAAAAAACAGAAGATGGGATTCATATTCCACAAGTGGTTTTCCATGCGTCCCATTATGTGCATTGACCTTTTCTAAACAATCGCCATCGGATATCGTTAGCATTTCTGTCCACTAAATTGAAATTGTAATCATTTTGTCCCATTGACGTGCCGAACAGATTCGTATTATACCCCGCGGCACAGACGGACAAAAATATAGATATTACAGAGGTCTTTCTGACTAATGAACATGTAAACATACGTATATATATATATATATATATATATATATATATATATATGTATCGTCGGTATTGTCGATTACTTGTGTTACTGAGTAGAGTTACATTCTTCTCAAGACCCATCAATAGAATGTCTTTTGGTTTATAGTTGCCTTATTAGAGACTTATTACGCTGTACAAGCTTTTTATTTGATTGTTAGTGAAATAAGAGTGCTATAAGGCACAGTGGAATGCTCTATATATACATGATATAGGGTCATGGAAAGTTGGTTTGATTTGTGCCACGAATACCCATTTTCTGGGAAGCCAGTGGGCCCCGTTTTATCGAAAGATATAATCGATTATAAATTTCCTTTCCACACAGGCTGCCATAGACTTACCATAGAAATTAAGTATATAATCAGTTATAACTCTTCATAAAACAGGGTCCAGGGCCCTGTTTTATGAAGAGTTATAATTGATTATATAGTCGATTTCTATCATAAGTCTATGGCAGCCTGTGAGTTAAGGAAATTTATAATCGATTACTAGTATATCTTTTGAAAAAACGGGGCCCAGGTCTTATAGCACAGATGCCAACTCATTGAATGAGGGAATGAGTTAATATTCTTTCTCTTTCTCTTCCTTTCTTGCGTGTTGAAAGATTCGTTTGATTATTATAAATTCTCTTAAACTTAAATCGTAAGAAGAATATCTAATCCACAAAAAAAATAAGGACGCAAAATTAAGAAAACCAGCCAGAAATCATCTTTCAAACTTCGAAAATGAAATTATCATTGTTATCGTTGGAGTATGCGCAACGCCTTAAACATGTTTAGCCCTCGATGTCTCAGTTTATCAAGAGGAATATTCATAAGAATGTCCTCTCTCATCTCGGACCGGTATTTCCTATCAAACCTCAGAGGGACAGGTTTTGTTATAGCTTTTATTCAAAGCCGCAAGCTTGTCTCATTCTTTGCATAATGTTATTTAATGTTCTCCTTCCCCGTCTGCTGTACCTGCTCCTCCTCCTTCTCCTCCTTTTCTTCCTCCTCCTCCTTCTCCCCATCTCAATCTCTTCTCCTCTTTTTCATCCTCCTCTCCGACTCCTACTCCTCTTCCTCCTTCTCCTCCTTCTTTTCCTCCTCTTCCTTCCCCCATCTCAACCTCTTCTCCTCCTTTTCTTCCTCCTCCTCCTCTTCCTCCTCCTCCTTCTTCTTCTCCTTCTCCTTCTCCTCCTCCTTCTCCTTCTCCTTCTCCTTCTCCTTCTCCTTCTCCTTCTCCTCCTCCTCCTTCTCCTCCTCCTCTTCCTCCTTCTCCTCCTCCTCCTCCTTCTCCTTCTCCTCCTTCTTCCTCCTTCTCCTCTTCCTTCTCCTTCTCCTCCTTCTCCTCCTTCTTTTCCTCCTCTTCCTTCCCCCATCTCAACCTCTTCTCCTTTTCTTCCTCCTCCTTCTCCTCTTCCTTCTCCTTCTCCTTCTCCTTCTCCTCCTTCTTTTCCTCCTCTTCCTTCTCCCCATCTCAACTTCTCCTTCTTTTCCTCCTCCTCCACATCTTCTCCTTCTCCTTCTCCTCCTCCTCGTTATTTAGACGGACACTTTCGTTTCCCTTCCAAATCTATGAAATGTGTTAATGTTAAATCGGTATGTTCATATCAGTTATAAACATAATCATAAATTACATTACATCTAGACTAATGTCTCTCTGGTGTGTAATGTACATGTGATTTACTCATTGAACACCTCCCTGCAAACTTTGGTGACGTGATTCCTATGCAGGACATTGTTTCAGTAGCACTGTTCAGACCTGCTTTATGTTTCTGACTTCGCTTATTTCAACAAGACGCAAAGGTGACATTTCTAACGATATGTGTGCTCAAACAATTCTGTATTGGGCGGGCAAGGGATCTTAATCCCAAGCCATATTACACTGTCAATACCTGCGAAGCTGTCGTGCGCATTTCAAATACTGTCATACCTTCTTCACACCAGTAAAGCGCGGGAAAATATTCCTCTCATGAATTCGCCATGATGTCACGTTCAGAGCAACGGGCTTCCAGGTGACAAGAGGTTTCGCTCGATACGTTTGAGAATAAAATGCATGTCAAATCAATGACGTCGTGTTGATCTTCGATCCTCGGAATAATGTGATGATGTAAGCTGGGCTTTGGATTGTCCCCAACTGCGAGAGTGAGAGAGTGATACAATGTGTCACGTAGATGTGGCTGTCGTTTTTAAGTGACTGTAAAGTAGCAAATGTTCCTCACACTTAGGCATGAGCTTTCAAACTCTAAAAGTATGGATATATAGGGATACAAATAGGACCCAGGAGCATTTTGGCTAGTCATTTATTAGACTTGACATTTTCCCTTCGCAGAGTTCGTTACTGTTATGCATGTTGAACGCACGCACACGTACGAATGTCAAAGTAGAAAAACACTTTGCCTCATTGTCGAATATGAAATCGCACGTGTTCACACGGTCACGCTCAGCCAAAAAGAAGAAGAAGAAGAAAAAAAAAACCCGATCACCTACGGCGGTCTGATAACCACATCAGTTGCTTTGCAGTATAAATGACATTCGTATAACTTTGCTCGCGACTAAAATTGTTTGTCCGGACGTTCACTTGCGCCACCTAAAAAAAAAAGAGAAAAAAAGGTGATAAAATAAAACCATTAAATGTCATTTACCTAGAATTGGCATTTCTGCCGTCACTTTATGAATAAGGACAAATAACTTCTTTAACAAATGCCAGTTGGAAAAGTCGCACAAATTGTTTTACAAGTTGTACGACTCGGTAAAAACGAACGACTGACACGCGATATCTACAGACGGAAAACAGTTCGCCATTCTAATAGGAGACAAGTCTGACGTGTCTGATCTACACTGCTATCAACTACGATAAAATACTGTTCTTCTCTCAGCAACCTTTTTTTTTTCACTCTCTCTATCTCTCCTTTTTCGACCGGATTCTTCCCGTTTTCTTTTGCCAAGTCACTCATGAATAGAACGTTAATAGGCCCCACTCATATTGCACCAACTTTGCATGATTATAATATAATCTATAGTCACCAATTAAACTGTAAAACAAAACTCATATCGAGACAGTAGTACATTCAGGTAAATGTTTCACCTAGTTTGTATTTGATAACTTTTGTGTTTGGATAATTGTATTTTCTTGAGAAATCTGAAATAACTTGAAAATGAAAAAAATGACAAAAAATCTAATCAGCGCGATAAATAGACTTTCTTTATCTTCTCTCTTTTCCTTCAAATAAGCAATAAAATCTCATTCATGTGCTTCACCCACCAAAAAACCAATACCTTCTAGGATGCGTGTGAGAGATCATAACATATATTTCTAGCATAACAAAGAGAGCGGCAGGTTTATTGACTGAGGGAAAATCAATCATTTGATTTTTGTTTCAGGAACAGGTACTTAATTTATTTTAGTACATTACTCTTGTTAACTTGTAAGTATCGATATATCTCAATTCCGATGTTAACAAGTTCTTTACAATGGTCATGTTTTTCTTAGAAGTTGTGGAAGTACGTTTGAGGAAAGAAATCTTTAGTATGTGATATTTCTATTCTTGTATCCCTAAATAGCACTGAAGATAATAACTTGTTTGCTTAAATCAGGAGTTTGGTTTCAGATTTCAAGTGAGATGCACGCATGTGCATTTAAACTTTGCTGTTGTGTTTTCGCTCGTATCTTCCGAGATTTCTCTGCACTACGAGCATTTTGTTATCGCGCACGTTAAATGTACAACTTGTGAGAATTATCCCTCTTCTTATATCTTCGACTAAAAAATTTACTCCCTAGACTCCTTCTATCTTCTTGAAAATTCTTGAGATGTCTGAAACTCCGATGTTTCTCCTTCAAGCAATTACTATCTTGACTCTTCGGACAGACTGAGGGACGATAAGACGTTTCACTACTTTGCTTACGCTTCGGGTTTTCTCCTCAAGTGTTCTCGTAACTGTGCGATATTTTTACCGGCAGGCTGTCTGCGCAGTTCTCGAAGAAGTTATCGTCCTTTCAGTATCGCCTCTTCAAATAACATACTTGAGAAGCACCCTCTTCCATGCTGAAATTGTTAGATTTCGGCCCAAATTGTCTCGCCTCTCGGAACAGCAGTTAATATCGTCACTGAGCGGATGTTGTTATCGATGTTTGGATACACGAGACTCGATAAGCACGATAAAGTCTTTGAGAAAACGCGCTCGTGTGGGATGATTTTATACGTGCCAGTTTCATGAAGCTAAGAGCCTGCTCTGAAAACAAAAATTGGTTATAAAAAAGCAACACACACACGCACAAACACGCACACACACCAACACACACACACAGAAAAAAAAAGGTGTTTTTCACTAGCAAGTCTGTCTCATACAAATATTTCCCCCTTGATCTTCCTCAAATTCCCAGCAGCATGAACAAATTTACCGCACAGCATGTAATCAAGTCCATGTGTTTTTGCCTTTCTGTGAAGCATTGGTCTTCGCCTAGGGGTAAAAGAAATTATAAATCGACATATTCTTCATTCAAATTATGATGTGCGTGGTTGATATCGTATCCAGACTATCGAATGGTCGCCTAGGCATACCGCAAGAACCAAGGACCACTCAGCCATTTCGAGTAATATACTAATAACAAGTGGGCGTTTCGTAGTGCGCCACATACGTCTAAGATCCTTCAGAACAATTTAGTTGTCTGTCTTTCTTTTATCCGTTTCTAGAAAGTCAGTATCGAATAAAGTTGCCTGAAATGTTCTATTATCACGTCAATGCCACTATAAGAATTAAACATAAGCAAAACCCGCCGAATTGTTGTTAGTTGATGGGCAAAGTTATGAGCAATTTTTTTCACATTTTGATTTCACGTACATCTTTTTGAAATCATATCATTCATGAGAATATTACTGTTGTTGTTGGTGTTGTTCTAAAGCGCACTTCTGCAGCGTCTTGACACCAAAAGAAGATATTACAAAAATATTTACAACATTCCTCTGCCCCAAGCACTGTAATCAAACTCGCACCCACAACATATCTTCACTCCACCTCCTCAGAAACAATGTATTCGAGATGTAATTTTCTAGGGCAAGTATCAAGTAGAATGTTATTCAGCTTTCTCACCTGCTATATATCTATCATTGCTACAGACCCTTCATCTTTGGGGTTTCTAAATATAGTAGATGAACAGTTTGGACAGTAGAGTCGAAAAGGAAAGCTCGCATCGATTTCGATCTGCCATGCCCTTTAACCCTTTCTGTGCCAGGGACTTTGGACAGTGTGTACGATACTATGGGGATTTCTGTGCCAATCAGCAGTCAGAGCACAAGAAGGGTTAAGGGCGAGAAAAAAAGATCATAATGTCGACACTGGTGGCTAATCTGTGAAAAGCTACGGAAAGGAGGGCCTATGGACAACTCACTAAGTGCTGCGAAGACTGTGTTTTTGGTGTTTTGTTTTGTTTTGTTGGTTTTTTTTTTCGTCGTCTTTGCTTCAACAAATGCAATTGGGATATTCCGATTGTTCTGGATAGCCCCATTTATTATTCGTGTTGTTTTTGTTGTTTTTTGTGTTCTCGTGCCCGTTGTATTCAGCCTCATGAAAATTCCATATAGAAGTCTTTCAGCAGATTATACAGACCGCTCGGACAGAAATTCTACTGATTATGTTTTAGGCCATGTAAAAATTCGGCAGACAAATTGTGCCACTGCTAAAGGATAACTTATGCAACCTTTCAAAAGATAGAGAACATTTTGATGTTTGCCAGAGTCGGGTATGCATTTCAAGGTTCATTTATGATATATTTGAAATTACTCTTCTAGACGCTGGGGAGAAGAAGAAGAAAAAAAAAAGATGATGCTTGAATATTGCAAGCCTGGTGGTCCTTTTAGCTTTAAGAGCTGGGAATCTCGTCAACCTCACGATCTTTCCGTATTTTGCCAGCTAACTATTTCTGGCCACAGTAGGAAGGATGGAAGAAACCGTGCCGGTAGACTCTTCACATATCTAATACTTTCCAACAGACATGGAACCTCAATGAGCCAAAAGAAGTAACCACATGTAAGTAAGAACAAACCTGCATCGCTTATTCGTGGATGGTTAATGCAGAAAACGTGGGGAATCCATCTGGTTCCCCGTCGCGCACTATACCAATTTGTCAAACATGGATGGGGAGTGGGTTCGAATTACTCAGCATCTGTGCGGGGATGTTCGGCATTCTGTAACTTTCATCGCTGCCTAATATTGGCCAAATGTGTCATATTCTCTGTCTCTATTTCCACGGCAACCATCCGGAATTAGTTAATGCCGATCAGTTTGCGATTTCTGATGGGGGCAGGGACTGTGTTGGTTATTCTCCAAATGAAATCGAAGTGGGTTTCCTCTTTGCATTAGCGGCTTTACTTCTCCACCATCACAAAATTGAATTCGCTTTACGCATATTCCCACCGATGTCGTTTGTTAGACTCACAGTAATAGAGAAAAATGAACGTTTTGGGGGGAGTCATATAAAACATTTTGTCAACACGTGTATCCCACTCTTTCAGGTTACGATGTTACATTTTTCTTTGTTATGATCATTTACCCATTCTGATGTGATGTCATTTCAAGAATCGTCGCCATTTATATTCGGAAATGCGGCAATAAATCTTGCCTGGTAATAAAGTCCTTTTTCAGCAGACGATACTATCCGCCCAATACAGGCGGAATGGTTTCGATTTCCAAACTATAGGAGTACAATTGTTCGTCTGTACTGATGTCTGTTCTCCTGATATTCAGCCCCTTATGAAGCTGAGGGGTTATCAAACAACCACTGTTGACTATCACTGCAGAGCAATATGCCGTTTTACCAATGTTTTCAAGTTTATAGACATTTTACCCTTGAGACATGATAGACATTTTACCCTGGACTATTTGCTGGAGACATGAGTTGTTCGATAAGTCTGTTCTCGTTGACTACATTTCAATATTTAGAAATTCCTCCAGCTGGCAGCAGTAGTTGCCTTATCGGACAAGCCTCAACCAAGCTTTCTGTTTGCGGAAGAAGTGTTCTGTTGTAAATGTTAAGGGCAAAATGTGAATACACCCTGCAAATTGATGAGGATTTATGAAACGGAGAAATTAAAAATGACCACTTCTATTTAAGATAAAAAAGATTAGGTCCAACACATATTTCCGTAACGACGGTTGCCAATAAAATCCAAAGCTGGAGAATTGACCAACCTGGACACAGCTAAAATATACACAATGCATTCCAGTGGTGACGATAGAGACCGGAGAACTTTCGATTGTCCGAACAGGTGCGAGAATACAGGAGCTGGTGAAATTATCAGAATGGAACAATGCATGAAACTCCTTGAGGTGGTCTGTTTAGTAGCTTTGAGTGATGAATATAAACATCCATATGTGGAATCCAAAGGGACCCGAGAACACTCCTCGAGTAACATGAATTTCGAGTGACCCGAAAGAATGTATCCATGAGGGGTAGACTTTTTCTTCTACTTAGCCAATTTTTCGATTTGCGGGAGGACACTATAGGCGAAGTTAACTATAGATATTTATATTTCATTGCAAAACCACCAAAAGCAGCTAAACGAAAGAAAAGTATGTGATAAAATCTATTTTATATCACAATTATGAGCTCGTCGAAGTGTTAACTCGCGAATTCTGGCTGAGACACATTTATTACTGTTCGATTTGCAGTCTAATTCATTATCAATTCTCTAACAGTTAGGTGCAAGGTTGGGCATAGAAGCAACAGCTTGTAATGATGAGAACATCAAGATTATGGGTTAAATTTTGAGAGTTACTGTAGTCATACACTGCGAGATAAACCAGAAGTTTCGCTATCTCACCTGTCGCAGCACTAGTCGAACCTTACGGGAGCCACAGACGTCTAAGAAATGCTTTTATCATCCCATGTTATGAATGGACAACCTTTTCTAAAAAAGAAAAGAGAGAGAGAGAGAGAGAGAGAGAGAGAGAGAGAGAGAGTCAAATTGATAGATGAATAGATCAGAAGACCTTCCAGAGCGGTTGATGACTCCGCTGCACCTGCCTTAAACTGCTGAAATGTTTCCCTTTGTGACTCAAGCATCCCGCCTTTCTCTTGACAGGTGCTTAACGAATGTTTCAATAAAACTGCAGACCTTCTGAAAGAAAACGACAAAATGAATGATCTCCCACTACATAGAGAGATGAACCCCTACCCCCCCCCCCCCATCCATTCTGACAACGAATCAAAGGCTTCTCAAACACAGTGCACGTGACCCTTCGGTCTTATTTCAAGACGCCAAATTTCCGAACTGCCCCTCTTCAGCCGACAGTGAAGTGAGTCGGCGTGAAGGAGGGTCACGTGAGGAGCATCCTCCGGAGCGAGTGGCGTCTCTTCGCTGCCACCATCACAGAGCCTAGACACACACACACACGCACACACACACACACACACACACACACACACACAAATAAAACCGAAAATGTCATTCAAATGTGATCAGTCTGAGATGCGGCTGATGGTTGGATGCAGAAGGAGCTTATTTCACTCTTAGGGTGAAATCCTCCCACTCTTTACCTGGCAGTTTTGTGATCAAAATGTGCCAAACTGGGTCACACCAATCTTTCCCTCCCTTTCTCTCTCCCTCCCTCACCCCTCTCTCTCCCTTATTTTCCCTCTTTTCCTTCCTCTCTCTTTCCCCTTGTCCCACTTTGGGATTTGAAAGAGTCTCCCCAAGGTGAGAAAAGTTCCAAAGAGAGTCACGAGTTGCTTCCGGCACACTTTCGTACCGACTCTTCCCGCCGTCGGCTCGGACATCGTTCTTCCAATCACGATCGGACGGCCTCAGATAAATTCAGCTATTCTCTTCTCAAGACGTAAAGAAGGTTTAAGTCATGAGCGGGCATTTCTTTCTATCGAATGATCCAGATCTTGAGAAGCATTGAATACATTCGTTACCTCGGAAAGGGGGCATGAAACACTTTCCTGGTCCTCGCTGAGTCCCTGCACGTCCTGACAAAAGAATAGAAAGCCTTTCCCGATTCGGGAATTGTCATCGCTTGCTGTGATGCGGGAACACGCAAGTACTGTATACCAATGAAACCTCTCTGGGAGCGCTCTGACTCTGAGGAGCAAACATGTTTGCAGTCCTGGCACCGGAAATCGTGCCGCATTAAAGGACTGTAGGTGTAAATGCAATTTACTCTAACAACAGTCAAATTGTCGTCTATCCATGACTTTTTATATCACTAATGATAAGGTCTTATTTACCCAAGGTAGCCTCTTCAGTGTTGCCACTGCTCTACCAGAGGACCCTGCCATTATCATTACCCTAGCGTAGCCAGGTAACCATTTATACGCCTTGGTCGAGAGGGACATGGTGGGTAAAAACATCTTGTCCAAGGACGTAAAGCTCTGGGCGGGAATCGAACTCGGGTCCTCTGATTGGGAGTTGGGAGTCTTATCCACTATGCCACAGCGCCCCCACAGTTATTAAGTGGATACATATAAAACAAGCAAACAAACTGAAACAATAAGAACAAAAACAGTTTTGTCAATCTCGTCAATCTCAAACAGACAAAATTTAGAGATAGCGGCGTATTTTAAGTCCTGACCTTTACAACATCTTTTTTCTCAGTTCACTTGCAGAAGGTCTTGTCAAATACTCGAAGAAATACTTGATGTGCGATAATTCGTTGGACCTGCAGCTCTTATTGTCAGAGACCCCAGTGGATCCCTAAAGAGACTAGAATCCAAAACTATTTCAGGAAACGAAAAAGCATCGAAAAAAACGTGAATTTGACTCATTATCCGTAAGTGGCATTACACTGTGAAAGTCTGTACATGGGAAAGAGTTGTGTTTCGCTATAAACCATCACAGAGATATATCACTCCAACAAGCCTTGTACGTGATGTTCAAACATATAGAGTTTGCTACTCGGGGACGTAAGTGCTTTCAAGACATGAATATTCACGAGAAAATACGCTGTACAATCTCCAGTGGTATTTAGGTCTTTAATTAGAAGCAATACGCATCGCTAGGCGCTCTATACGCACTTCCCGGCATCAGTTTCCCGCCGTGAAATGGGACACCGCAGTGAGGACGACGCCGCCTGATTTTAGGCCGCTCTTTGACTGACGCGAGCCGAACTCGTTGATGCGAGACTATAGCGACGTCGTCTCGTACTTCTTAACTCTCGAGGATCATTTTACTCATTAGAAAAACTCAGCAGTCGGGGCAGAGTAGGAGAAAAGAGAGAATGGGGGGGGGGGATGAATAAGATGTACTCCATCTGAATTAACAGAAAGCTTTACGTTCTGAATTCTCCTACACGTTCAGTGAATGTTGCGACACATTATCACCTAACTCGCCAGTGTTTAGAGGAATATAATGAATCTATTCACGACGTTTATTCTTTGTTTGGGCTTCAAAACGTCGACAAAGGTGTATGGCACGCTGTTTTTTTTTTTAACATATGACTAATCAAGGAGGGAAAAAAGTTTAGAGGCTTATTTTATAAAGTATACCAACTTAAAATTATGAGCAAGTTCTTTTGTATCTTATCAATAATGCCTGTAAAAATAGTGTGCGGCGATGAGTCTTCCCTACTTTTCATGTTCGGATTGTTATATTTAAGCGAGTTATGAGAATAAGTAGCAAAAATAGGCAAAGCTTGTCCACGTGAAGTGATGTGTTGTGATGTTACTATCGAGGTCTCTGATGAGACGTGGCAACCGAACTGACTTTCGTACCTTATTTATTCTTGATATGCTCTATAATCGATTTCAAAATGACATCACAGGAATCCTAAGAGGTTCTTACCATATCCATGAGGTTTCAAAAGAGTACAAAGAAAATGAGAAAGATAAGAAAATCACGACCAAGTGGTTGATGTCCCGATGCCCTGCTTCGGGTAGTGATTAGGGCTGTTAGCCCCAGTCGAGCCGGCGATGAGCGACGTCTACGCGGCGCAGCGGCTCGACTCGGGTTCGGTTTCCACTGAAATTAGTCGAGTGCCGAGTGATATGAATATTCATGGCAAGTCGGAGTGAAGAGCGATCCGATGAGGTCTAATGACTAGCAATAAGCCCGCTGACGAGGCGGCATCAACACGACATCGATCGGATACGGAGTGCTTGAAGCTTTGTGAGGATATCAAACTTATGACAAGACATACCTGGTAGACCTACTTATTGTTCTTGCCTGTAAGGAACATTATGTTTGTAGATATATATATAAACATGCCAACATGGATGTATACATAATCATAATTATTAGATAATGTATGTGTGTGTGTGTGTTTGTGTGTGTGTGCGTGTGTGCTTATGTTTCTATTATGCAAAACATCTATTTTCTTATCTTTTTCATGTACATTTCACACTTAAATCGTATGTGTGCTTCTCTGGCCTTGAGGATGTTGTAACATTTTAACGTCACCTGAAAGGGCTAGCGCAATGAAACATGAAGAATGTTTTGTTTGTTTGTTTGTTTATTCATTTATTTATTTTGTTTTTGGGCGCTTGTATTTTTACTTGACTTATGATATAATACCTCATCTAGAGCTTGGACCGTTTCAAAATGATAAACCATTAGACGCTTATCATGTTGACAACTACATCCAGACGTGTGTAGACGCGGAAGCAATTCGTAGTAGGGATACTGTGAATGGCGATGAAATAGAAGCGCTTTTCGTACTTGAATTACAGCGAGAGAAGGCTCACACTGAACAAGATGTTCTGAAATTGTGTCATATTCACGTTCTTAATATTCTCAAGGTAAGGGGAGTTATCCGATATAACTTTCGATTCGGCAGACTTTGCACCTGCCGTCTCCGGAGCAGACGACCGGAGTGATAGCCTTGAAAATGGCGCGCCGAGGGACTGGTATTTGGGTTGGGGCAAACAGAAGCCCCAGCTTGATCAGGGCAATGAGAATATGCGTGTGTGTGTGTGTGTGTGTGTGTGGGTGGGTGTGCGCGTGCATGCGTATGTGTGTATGAATTTTGTCTAGGGGCCAAAAACCGCCATTTGCCAGCCCCCATTCATCATATTCATGTTCGGCAAACATATCTCTCGGAATGCGGTGGCGCCTGTTTTCAGGATTCGCTTTCCTGCTCGCTCTGTCCAACCTGTTTACTCCATTCCACTTCTCGATTAACCCTTGTGCCACTTCCTAAATACCTGACCATCTTCCTCCCGTCCCTGCATCTTTGAAAGAAATGTTTCCATGGTTTGGCAAAATTTGTATCTTCGGCATCCAGGGACTTGTCGAACTGCTCTCGAACATCATGAACATACCGTCAGATGGTTTCTTTGTCCCACTGCTTTCGGCTTTTATCTCATCCACCGAGGCACACCTGCTGACCATATCACAACAGCAACTTGAGCGAGAATATCGGCAGCTGTCAGTTTGGATAGGCTGTAAATCGTAAAATTTGTAATTTTCATGCAAGGTGATAAAAGAGCCATTTTCCCCTAAGTTTTATTGAAATGTGTGCAGTTGACAAAAAGAACATCGAATATAAGTCAAGGATTTTTGCTTGTCTCGGGGTTGAACACACGCACATTGCAACGGATTTGTTTATTACGACATGACGTGTTATCAGGCCTATAGTGATAGCCAACCTCATTTTTCCAAGACGAAAACAAAATGTTGCAGCGAACTAACGAGGAATAACAGGTGATGTGTTGCGAGTTAAAATTCTACTCTCTTTATTTTCTGTAGCCCTCATGAGCACGAGGTTTCGGCGTACACATGCATGTTTTTGCTCGAAAAGCGAAACTCTTTTGGCGGCAGAACCCTTTTTCGCGTCGGAAGTTCTTTGGTTTCTCGAGTCGTTGAACCACAGAAGCAGACATCAATCCATACTACTAAAGCTAAAGAGAAGTAACGCCTCGAGGCTGCATCTTCATTGCGACATCGCGCGTGGTTTTGGTGGGACGAAAATTAATGAAAACACTTTCAATTTGAGGTTGCTTCCCACCTTTCCTTCGAAGAGTTCAAATTCCGCGAATCAAAATGTTAATGGCGAGCAGACGATTGCCAGATTTTTGCCGCCTTTAAGTGAAACCCTCACCACATTCAGATTATCTTTGGTGAAATTAAGCAAATCCAGTCGAAGAAGCTAAAAAAAAGACATAACCTATAACAGGTGCGAAAACTAAAAGCGTATTTTCAATCCTGACCTCACTATGAAATACATGTATATAAACACCAGATGAGGCATATGTCAAATCTTCACTTTTTATAAAGTCAGATAAACTGACTTATAATAACTGACTTATATTGTTTAAACGTATCTGAGTTTTTGTATACTTGCGATCAATACCAATTGATAATTACGTTAAATGGGGCTTTTATCTATAACACTATGATTGTCTTACTTTATGCTCGATTCTAATCAGACTTGTGTAATTGCGTTTAATTGGATTAATCTCTTTCATTACGCCATCATGAGCATAGGGATGTGAAGTTTCACTTTAATGCTGAATTAGTGCACAACAAGGGGGGCTGTTAGGAGGACGGGGAGCGTTCAATCCTGTGAACCTATTATCGTGGACGGCAGCCGATGGCGCACGTTATCCGTCACGCCTGTTTTGATAAAACTGCTCGTTTCTTGGCGGGTGAAGCATCAAAGAGCCCACGGTGTCTGGAGGAGGGAGGGACGGGGTAAGGGTGGGGGGGGGGGTTCGACCGGATACAGCGGAACTTCAAAGGATTCCATGATGTCGAGATAATGTTAATGATGAAGTGATTCAAGGAAATGACATTTTGCTGTTCTTTCCACCCGCAACAAGTATTTTCCATGCTTTTATAAGTAACACAACAACAAAATCAATGTCACGGATGAACTTATACTGGAGTCAAGTGATACATATTGTTCTTTTTTAGATGGAAATTACAAGCGATACCATGCAAGTAGACCATGTAGACCTTGGCATGGAAACGTTGACGAATCACATTACAAACGAATTCCAATTTCTCTTCAAAAGACTTAGAAAGGGTGCATTGCGATCTATTTTGTATAGCGATCCGCCAAATTAAGTTCATCACTCGACATCCCAATACAAACAAAGTCCCTCAAATTCCTAAATCGGCAACAAGAAGACTGGGTAAGGGCAAAGGAAGGGTAACCTCTTAGATTCTGGATACAATATATTCGTAACTATGCCCTGAAATGATGTTGCATAAGAAATCATCAGTTAGAACGTGGTTCGTGATATATAATTTCAGTTCGGTAAGAAAAGGTGGAAAACTAACGCTTCTTCCAAATCTGTATACATATGAAATTTGGTTACAGCTCGTTATTCCGAAGGTTCGTTATTCCGAAGGCTCTTCAGTCCGAAGATTCGTTATTCCGAAGATTCGTTTTTCCGAATTTCATTTTCGGATGAACAAATCTTCGGAATAACGAACCTTCGGAATAACGCCACAAGTGTTCGGATTAACGAACCCTTTTTCATTTTCGGATTAACGAATCTCTAGATATAGGGAATTTGTGTGTTTCGGATTAACGAACCTTCGGAATAACGAACAGCACCCATGAAATTTTAGTATATGTACAAGATGGGCAAAATGCTTACACAACATGGCCATTGCTTGCGTCCTTGGACAAGATGTTTTTACCTACAATGTCCCTCTTGACCCAGGTGAATAAATGGGTACCTGACAATGCTAGGGTAATAATAATGGCAGGGCCCTCTGGTAGAGCAGTGACAACACTGAAGAGGCTACCCTGGATAAAGAAGACCATAATTATTATCATATATGCATTGAGTGCTTGCTAACACTGCTAAACCGTTCGTAACGCATAGAGTAACGCATAATGCACATACATTTTACATACATACACAACCACACACAACTCATGCATATCTTTGTATACTTAATACATAGATATAGATAGGTAGATAGATAGATAGATAGATAGATAGATAAATAGATAGATAGATAGATACACACATACATACATACATACACGCATACATACATACATACATACATACATATACATGTACATTATATCTGCGTCTTTGCTTGTGCATGTGTATGTGTTTATGTATGTGTTTGTTTGTGTGTTTGTTTGTGTGTGTGTGTGTGTGTGTTTGTGTTTGTGTGTGTGTTTCCAGATATAGTTCAAGCTAATGATGTCATTAATTAAGGTCATAAACAGATTCAATTGTAACCGAACAACTCACCTTCTGGTAAAAAAAAAAAATTGATAATGAGGACAACTACCAAGGTGACACGTCGGCGCCCAGTTGTCTTCGATTTTGTTCTCAATCTCTCTCTCTCTCTCTCTCTCTCTCTCTCTCTCCCTTCTTCATTTTCTCATCCTCCTCCTCTTCTCCGATTTCTCTTCCTTCCCTTTTACCTCTGTCTGTATCTTTGTTTTTCATATCATATTTTCTTTGCTCTGGCTCTAATTCAATAGCCGTTTTCCTCTATCGATAGAGAAACGCGAACCAGTCGACTCAATTTCAGTCCGTTTCTCTGCTTGTTCTCCGGGTGCTAGCGGGCGGTATCAAACTACTGGGCCCGCTCGTCAACTCAATTAATATTCCACATTCTTAGACAAAGAATTAGCGATGGTGAGAAAAAAAAAATGATATCATGCAAGTGGATTCATTCGCATTGATTGCATAAATGAGGAAAACACCTGCTGTACGAAGTATGAAATAAAACGATTAAGGATTTGTACATGGATTGTGCACGCAGTCCATACGCGTTTATTGACTGGATCTAATGTTGAAGACAAATATAGCTACATTGCGGACCACACGCTAATTTGTGTTGAAACAACAAACCTAGACCGACAAGGCAAATCGGAAAACAATGTATGTACAGTTAAAAGATTGGTACAGTTTTGGTTGAGATGGGGATTCAGATTCTAACTTTTTGCGAGATAGTATGAAAAACCACTTATATAAAGTTTTAAAGATCATGCAATTCTAAGACGAATTTACAATTCATTCAGGGAGGTGAGACGAATTTATGAAAATTGATTTTGAAACGACTTACATATCTAAAAAAAAATAGTAAAAAACGGGACCCAAGTTTTATTAGGATCACTTTGTTTTATTTTGTTTTTGGATATCTCAGCCTTTGCACAAGCAATATTCGTCAAATAAACTTTCAACTCCTCTTAGCATTGCATGATCCTTGATATTTCACATAAGTGGTTTCTAATCATCTCGCAAAGAGGTACCATCTGAATCCACCATTTCAACCAAAACTATACCATTCCTTGAGGAAAAGTACAGAGCCACTCATGATGTGTGACTATAAAGAGGAAAGAGGGATGTCACGTGATATGGAGAAGAAAATGGCGACATCAATGGAGTACTGGAATAATGTGATATACTTGACGAGGGAATGTATGAATTATGCATTCAGCTACACCCATGCGTACACCATGTAGAGATAGATAGATAGATAGATGGATAGATAGATAGATAGATAGACAGATAGATAGATAGATAAATAAATGAATAAATAAAGAGAGAAATAAATAAATAAATAGATGAATAGATGAATAGATAGATAGATAGATAGATAGATAGATTGAGATGAATAAATAGATTGATAGATAGATAGATGAATAAATAGATAGATGAATAGATAGACAGACCGACAGAGAGAAAGAGATAGAGAGAGAGATGTATGCATATTAGTAAAGTAAGCTGTTTTTTTTTCACAAGGTCCGGTAGCTTGTGGTTCATAGATTAATTCAAGAAAAGTAGTACGGGATGTATTAATGTAATGATATCTGACATTGTATATTACGAATAGAGGTAGATTCTTGTAGTATAGATTAAAGGACAGGTTCACCTTCATAAACATAAGGGTTGAGAAAATGCAGCAATATAAGTAGAACACATCAGTGAAAGTTTGAGGAAAATTGGACAATCGATGCAAAAGTTATGAATTTTTACATTTTTTGTGTTGGAACCGCTGGATGAGGAGACTACTACAGCTTGTGAGTCATATGCGTACAACAGTATAAAGAAAATGTAAAGAAATTTCAACATATTTTCACTTTTTTCGCATAATAAAAGACCTCTTGACTTGCCTCTTTCTAAAGGCAGGGGGAATAATATTACCCATAACATATGTCGGTAACGAGTCAAGGGAATGTGTACTTTTTTTCAAAAGATGAAACTTTGTGAAATTCTCTTTATATTTTCCTTGTATTGTTGTACGCATGTGACATCTAAGTTATTCATACACTGCAGTAGTCTTCTCATCCAGCGGTTACTGCACAAAAACTTCAAAAATTCATAACTTTTGAACGGATTGTCCGATTTTCCTCAAACTTTCAATGATGTGTTCTACCAATATTGCTACATTCTCTCAATCCTTATGTTTATGAAGGTGAACTTGTCCTTTAAGCAGTCAAACAACAGGGATTATATCTAAGCTGAAAAGATAGAGTTTGCCTTCCTTATACGTCACTCCTTTTAGAGAGCTTTATGTAGCAGTGTTACAGGTAGAAACATTTTCTTAAAAATAAATACTTCTTCATTTGATAGGGGATTTAGGCCTACATCTAAACTTAAGCTTGACACTGCGTCAAATATAGATAACAATTTGTGATATTCACGCACTATGGAAAATGATGATAATGATAGCAATATGAAAAATTATATTGCCCCCAGTAAAAAAAAAAAAAAAAATATATATATATATATATATATATATTGTATAATTGAAAGAAATTGACCAATTTCTTTCAATTATATGCAACCAACAATGCGGCACCGCGCACGTTCGGGACCCAGGGAACTATCTCTCACATTATATATATATATATATATATATATATATATATATATATATATATATATATATATATATTTCTAATCGCTTTACAGATGGTATCATTGAATGAACATTGACAATTAACAAAAGAAACAAATATATACATCAATCACACAAACCCGTATCACCTTCTTCACATTTACAACGAAAATCGAAGGAGATCTCTTCTGACAAGATTCCACACTCGCCTCAAAGAAGTAAAAAAAAAGAACTGCTATGAGAGCTTAATGCTTTTCCTCCGGGCCCCCATCATTCTTTGATGTATAGTTGACAGGTTGAAGAAAACAGTCTTGTTGAGACGCGTTACACGTAAGAGCAGAGCACATCAATCCTGCAGAGTGCACATCCGGGGCTCCGAATCGCGCGTCATCAAACTAGGTCACCTCATAACCCTTTCACTACCAGATGATAGAGAAATCACGAGAAATAGCAGTGAAATACAAAGGCAGTGCTTCTTGGAGGGTTAACAGATTGTACGCTAGAAGTTTTAAGGATTGTTAGAACAATGCGAAAGAGCATACACCGACGGAGATGGCGATTAGAAGCAGAACCAAAAACAGTCCATCGTAAAAAAAAAAAAAAAAAAAAAATTGACGTGTGACGTTTGGCCAAACGCGGTAAAATGATAAAGTATGCGGCTCGAATTTTCGGTAATGGATGGTGTTGCAGAAATAGAGTTCCGCAAATATTCATTTCATTCAGGAAGAGCAAAGCTTGATATATAGACTGACTGATCACAATGTCGAGCAATGAATTTCAAATAAGCTTAACCTAAAAAGAAATGAATGAGTTGAATAAAGCTCCGACGAGATGAAAGTGAGATTATTTGGTTTCCAAAGCCTATCGTATAAAGCATTGTCATGCTCGTTCTTGATGTTATCATTGTACATATTTGAACATAATAATGTGCAATATATTAATAATTCATAAGCATTGTCGTGTAATCTAGCCTAACTTGGTGTGGAAAGAATAATATTTCACTTATGTTTCCACTGTTGACATAAGTTTATCGAGTTCTGCAGAAATTTTTGTTATATCTATTGTGCGGGGTGTGTATTTTTTTCTGTAAACACAATTAAAAAAAAAAATAGCTTACAATACGCCTCTTCTATTGTGGTGCCCTGTGAAACCCTGCGATATATAGATGAGACTCCAAACTCTAAAACGAAAAGCTGTTAAGTTCGAGCCTGGACAGGATGAGCTACCAGCAGTATCCCCAGCTTTCATCCCTGGTGTTACTTACAATGGGTATCTGGCGTTACTAGATATAGCTTCAAAAGTCTTCTGAGAGAGGAGTTCACCTGCGCTCCAGAGGCTACCTGATGTCGTTAAATGCATCCATATCATTTTTACTAAACACTAAGCTTACCTTGCGATGAGCTTCGCTGGTATCTGGAAGAGCGGAAAAGGCTACCTGGTGTTGTTGAATGCATCCAAATCATTTTACCAAGCGTTAACTTACTGTCGCGATGAGCGTCGCTGGTATCTGGAAGTGGGGAAGAGGTTACCTGTTGTCGTTAAATGCATCCATATCACTTTACCAAACGTAAGCCTTCCTTGCGATGAGCTTCGCTGGTATCTGGAAGAGGGGAGGAGGCTGCCTGGTGTCGTAAATGCATCCAAATCATTTCACCAAACATTAGCTTACCTTGTGATGAGCTTTGCTTGTATCTGGAAGTGGGAAAGAGGGTACCTGATGGCCTTGAATGCATCCATATCATTTTACCAAACATGAGCTTACCCTTGCGATGAGCTTCGCTGGTATCCAGAAGGGGGAAGAGGCTACCTGATGTCGTTAAATGCATCCATATCATACATATCATTTTACAAAATATTAACTTACCTTGCGATGACCTTTGCTGGTATCTGGGAGAGGGGGAGATACTGGTGTCGTTAAATGCATCCAAATCATTTCACCAAATATTAACTTACCCTTGCGATGAGCTTCGCTGGTATCTGGAAGTGGGGAAGAGGCTACTTGATGGCGTTGAATGCGTATACCAAACATTACCTCACCTTGCCATGAGCTTCGTTGATATCTGGCAGACTGGAGACACTCAAAAGAGGGAATTACCCCTAACGATAGCACCTGTTGTATAGTGTTCTGTAAGCAGCTGTTGTGAGAAAAAAAAGAACCTCGTTCATCTGAATCTGATGAAACAGAACTTGGCCTCCTCCCTCCAACCAGTCAGTCAGAGAGCGGGGGTGGAGGTGGGAGGGGGGTGGGGTAGGATATTGGTATCGTCCATCAAATCTTGCCCCGGAGTGCAGTCAGTGTTAGATGTCGTATGATTGATATCAAAATATGAATGATGGGGTCCTTGTTTGCTGAGCGATAAATAACTACGCTGTCGGTATACACTGGCTGGATTACGGCAACAGGGGGCGTCGGCAGTGAACGAATGGACGAAAACAGGAACAAGGATGACCGGCCGTGAAAATGACAGCATAGATTGTAGAAGTATAAAAGAGATATAATAAACACATACGTACATTCACAATATATATGCAGATGTGATTATGATCATTTTATTGAAGTTAATCAACAAAGGAAAACATTGAAAGACGAAACAACACAATGGAAATGGCAGGATCATCATATCAATACGTATAGATAGACAGATATTAATAGCTAGATAGAATAGATCGATAGATAGATAGACAGATATCAGATAGAGAGATAGATTGATAGATAGATAGATGGACAGATAGATAGACAGATTGATAGATGGACAGATAGATAGACAGATAGATGGATAGATAGACAGACAGATAGATAAATAGATAGATAGATGATTGTTTTTTTGATTGATTGATCGATTGATTGATTGATTGATTGATTGATTGATTGATTGATTGATTGATTGACTGATTGATTGATAGATGGATGGAAGGATAGATAGATAGATAGATGGATGGAAGGATAGATAGATAGATAGATGGACAGACAGATTTGATTTCATTGCCTCACAAGTCTCTCATTATTTTGAATAGAATTAAAGGTAGGGAATCCCATTTGCACGCCTTAAAGATAATATGAAGTTTTGGTACCTTTACAAAGTTTCCCCGAGATTGCCTTGTCTTAGTTTGTGTTTCAGGTTAAAGTACCTTTCATATAACCAACACAGTGAGACTTACTCGCCCCAAAGTGCTCTCATATCTTAGTAATCATGCAATAATGGTTTCGGATATTATCGACGCTGTACAACGTCAATAAATACTAACGGCTCGTTCGAATCGTTCGAATCTTTATATAGCTCCCTCAACGATCATTCTGCGTGTAACTCGTGAGAACCGGATCGCCAGCACAGAACTTGTGTAGAGTTCTGTGACCGCCAGTTATACGGGCAGTGCCGCAGCGCTAACACTCCTCTGAAGCTGTTTGTGCGATGCGGTAATGCGTGCATGCATGCGAGCGGTATGTACAGTGCCGACAATGCGTGATCACAGATTATGGTACATGAGGCGAGGATGTACGACTAGGACTAGTAGTATGGTACACGAAGACGGGTTTGACATAGAACAGCCATTGCAGGAGGGAAACAAAAACAAATACGAAGACCATAAACAGTGGTCAATCCTGCCGGAGGGGAAAAAAAGACGAGTATAGCTGCGGCAACTTTGAGGCGATCAGATATGCATCAGTATACTTTGTATACTACTAGGCGCTGCGTTTTACTCACCACCGGCCACCCTGGTTAGATCGAGGCTCGTTATGCAGCGAAGCACGGATTATACATACAGATTGTACGCGCACACAACTTGACAACACTGCGGTGGTGAGAAGTGACTTGCTGTGCTGCCAAATAAGACAGTAGTTCCTACATGATATTTTAATGTAGTTAGATATTTTTAATATTGTCTGAATTCGTATGTTGGTAAACTCTCGTGATTTTAGAGGCTCCACCACAGTGCTAGACTATCACGCGGACTTGCTATGACATAGATGACATCTACCTTGTAAGCAGCCTTAGCATGCCCTGTTCAGCAGTCGATCGTTTTACCAGGGAGGTGGTTTACCGGGGAGACGGGAACTCTCTATTCATTCAGTACTGTACATGAAGGAAGACATTACCTCAACCAGCTCCCAGCCCGACCAGATGCATGCATGAATGCAATACCCGCTCGCGCTGGTTTACGTTTGGAACAGCAACACACACACACACACACACACACACACACACACACTCACATACACACACTCACATACACACACAGTACACACACACACACACACACACATACTCACAAGCACACTGACACCAGGGAGTGTTCCAGTCCACCTGTCTTGACACGGGTACAGAAATAGATCGAACGTTTATTGACCTTGAGTCGGGTCAGACTCACAAAAAAAGAGGAAGAAGAAACCACGCCAGAGATGGAGTGATCAGATTGCAGGGAGAGAGAGAGAGAGAGAGAGAGGAAGAGGGAAAGACACATTTTCACAAACCTGCCTCGTTATGACGCAATCGTGGAGAACAGTGCCAGTAGCTCCATGATACAGTCGAGGATGGAATCAGAGCTTGAAGCTCCTTGATGGAATAAAGCCCATCCCATACTCACGACTATAGGACTGACCAGTAGGGGTGCTGGTCCGAGAATGCGGATCGTCCGCACAAACGAGGGTATCTTCGTAAACGCGGACAAATCGCATCCGCGAAAATCGGGATCGGTAGCTTTTTCGCGGACGATCTTTTTCCTCGGGGCTTTGCGGGCTTAGGGGTACCGAACCGCACGTTCTAGATGCGATAAACGGATTCCTCGTGTACAAATACCCCTAGTTCACCGTCTACTTTTGTGGGTTGTCCGTCTTCCCGTGGATTCATCGCGCGAAATGTGAAAGTCGCTGTGCTGTCAATGGCAATACATGTACACGCATCATGGAGCAACTTAACACACCTACGAAGTCACCAATGCACTTTGCGGTGGAATTACGGCAAATTTGAACGGTATGAATATTTCTTATGAATAAAATATTAATTCTAATTATTGTTAATTAATATTCCGATTTCCGATTGTCTGGTTTGGCGACTGTATGCCGGTACCTACAAATCCCGTTGTGAACACATCGTTGTGTTGAAAACTACTTACTACTAGTAATGTGTCGTATGTCCGACTGCACGTGCGCAGCTACCGACGCTAGTTTCCCATGTATAATGTATGCATGCACATGGGCATTTAAATGATCAAAGACAAAACGGGAAGTGCTTTAATATTCAAGGAACGGTTGAATAAAACTAACAACAAAACTCTATAAACAAAACAAAACAAAAACAAACGAAAAAAAAATAATTGTGAAACAGTGGAAACGAAATTATCAAAGATACTTCTTTCGATCGCATCTAAATGATATTCCCATTTTTAAAATCCTTATGATCAAATGATTTATAAAATAAACTTGAAAATGGCTCCCGTAAGCGAGTACTGCAGCAATTTTAAAGACTGGTCGCACTACAGTTATAGAGTATGCTGTGCTGATAGTTTAACCAAACTGTGTTTGATTTTATGAATCATTGTATCTATGAGGGTGAGCTCTCACCTGTAGGTCCGGCGGTAGCACGCCCGTCATCGTGGAGTCAAGTGAGGGGAGAGGCCAGTGCTATGGTAAGAAAAGTTACCAGAACTTCTCACATGATGGCCCACACGCATGCTTCATTAATTGGTCGGTGAATGATGATACAATTGTATCACATTTGTTTTATTGGTTATTGCATCATAAGCGCATCATAAGCAGAAACAAATTACATGCGTACTTCTTTAGAAGTGTTACACGTGTGCCACATCAATTCTGTTTGAATCTAGATGCAAGTATACTAACCAAATTACATCTGTTAATTTCATAAAGATGACCTCCAAGAACTGATGGATGTTCACATTCAGGAAATGACGGAGTTGCGTAATGAAGGCCAAAACGAACAAGGTAAGCAACGTTACACATAAAAGTAACATTGATATATTGCTACCAATCTGATTCAGTATTAATATCACACTGCATATTTGTATTTCTCTCTGTGAAACTGGAACATTTCGTAACAGTTTTTTATATATTTTCTTTCCTTGTCTTATGGCACAGATCCCAACAGCACAATCGAAGTTGAGCAAGGTAAGATCGTACGATATGTAGGATAATGGCAGCCCTGAAATAGGCTCTCCACTCTTCCCTGAATCATTATTAATGCTCAACAATGATTCTGCATGTTGCGTTGGCAAGAGGAGCTGATATGGTGCACTTGCGTTACCACGAACGACATATTGTTACAACGTCGAAGCACATGCAAAAATTAAGATCTACCGGGAAAAATAAACGTCATTGAGTCGCTCAAAAGTAAAACGTTTATAGCTAAATTTTCGATTGAACGAAGTAATTTCCGGGCGACATTGAAAAAGAAAAATGAACGAAATTTATTCTATAAGGTCCTATAACGAAATGCGGGACGCTTACGATATACAGCATGACTTCAGCACAAGACAAATTTAGCGAGCGTCTCTTTGATGAAGAACGCATCACATTTTTGTGGGTTTAAATAGCAATCGCTCTGCGTTTCAGGGAACTTGCATTAGGCCATATTATAAGATAATCCGAAATGAAATAACGATCGTTTTTTCCGAAGGTTCGTAATTCCAAAACACACAAATTCTGTTTGCAGTGTACCTAGATGTTCGTTGCAAATCCGAAATAAACTACTGTCCGTCATTGCGACATAGTTTGTATAGCATATGACGTTACTGCGAAGATTCATTTTTCCTTGCGTTCAGTAATCCGAAAATGAAATAAGGTTCGCTATTACGAATGTTCCTTAACCTAAAAATGTTTGGAATCTTTGTGTTTCAAGGTTCGTTAATCGGAAATGAAAATCGTTTGTTAATCCGAAAATGAAGAGGTGATTATAGGACTGCTAACAAAAACATACATCATTGTTTTTAGATCAACAAGTCTTCAGATAATGAACCGTTTTCATTTAAGGATGAACGATCTTTTTTATGAACAATGAACATTATTTCCATTTTATGATAAACGAAATGAAATAACTAACATTTTCTCATTGACGGATGAACAAACCTTCGGAAAAAACGAATGATACCGGTACTTCATTTCGGATTAATGGACTTTCAGCATAGCAAACCTTAAATTTCCTTTTCATATAAAAAGAACCTTTCATTGAAGATGAACAAACCTTCGGAAAAATCGAATGATACTTCATTTCGGATTAATGGACTTTCAGAATAACCATAAATTTCCTTTTCATTTAAAAAAGAACCTTTTGAACAACTGTTACGAACCTTGGGAATAGCGAGCCGTAAAACCGACGACCCGTCGAAACGGCAAACCTTTTATAGTACAACGGAAATTAGGAACAACAAACCTTTAGAATAGTACTCGAATCCTCAACTACTTTGATGTGATTTCAAACTAAGCATGAAGTACAAACAACTTTCTCTATTAAATGTACAATATCGATGAAATTAAAGTGATAGCATTGCATTTAATATTGCTTTTTTGCGCATTATGAGTAGTCGATAATCACATATTTGAGTGTTGTTGTTTTTTGTGTGTGTGTTGTTGTACACAAAATTTTGATACAACGAAACAAAACTGCCGATCCCAAAGACTTTGTTCTAACGTCAGTACACTGTACTTCGGCAAGATACCTTTTAGTGTGCAGATGTGTTTATTTCATGTATAATTCTGCCCACTACACTCTAAACTGCCGAGTTACTTTTGTTGTACACATTAATTATAGTATTTGTTCTTCTCTTTGATTTAGGGAATGATCTTGGTGGACAGAACACGACAGCAGTTCTAGAAATTGATGTTGAAGGGCACGTGTTCATGCAAGTTGGGCTACTCTCAATTCATGTTCGCATGTTCGGCTTGCTCCTCACGAATGTCGGCTTTCCCGGCGGCTCTCAGTACCAGTGTCACGGCGTCATGAAGCATAGCTTGCACTTGTTGTCATGCAATTAATATCCAGAAGTACTGCTCAATGACTTTCCTTCAGCTTGTTCTTGATGGGAATGATGCTGTAACCTTAACTTCTCATGAATTAATTCTGTAGAAAAAGAAAATGACATTTTTATTTCGAAACGGGGAAAACTTGTGTGATATCAAAGTAAGATCATAAAGTGTACGCATAATGTTAAAATATTGTGTACTTGACCAACGGTGTTGTTTATAATGTTAAAGGACATTCCTTTCTGATATGTTGCTGTGTATGAACAGCTATGTGCTTAGCATCTGCCCATTCTGTTTGTAACTGAAAAAAAGTCACCAAACTATCTTTTTCCGAGGACAAAAGATAAAAAGTCTTGACATCAGCTCCTATAATAAAGTCATACTTTTGTTTGTGCCCTCCTCGGCAACTCCAAGGCCAAGCTCTGTCTGTGCCAAACCGTTTGGTAACTGTTTAATAACAATTAAAGTGCAATTTCACGTTCAATACTCTAAAATCTTTTACAATTTACTAAGTTTATTATTATGTCTGTTATACTTAAATTGTCACTGATCTATTTGTTCCTTTTTTTTTTTGCTTTCCAGTACGTTATCTTACTGCTGAATGTTTCATTATTCTAGGCGTACAATGTAATTAGGCTTTGTCTTTTTTTTTGTATTATAATTCTAGTCTATAGCATTATTGTCAGCACAGAAAGGATACATGCATGTATCGTGTACTGTGATACCTGTGCCTATTTTTGTTTAAAAGCTGATTTTTTTGTCTATAGAATTGGCAATAAAATGTGAAGATTTGTGTGTGTGTGCGTTTGTGATTAATTGGTACCGGTACCCGATTTCTTGGCGCTTGTTTTGTTTGTTTGTTTGTTCTTGATGTATGATAACAATTTCCTGGCATTTGGGTATCTCAAACACCCCCAGTTACACATGCATACCCACACAAGACTTCTAATACATGCAGGTTTCGTCAGCGCTATAACATTGAATGGAAAATACTAAATGTGTGTCGTTTTCAATTAAAAATTGTAGTAATTAAATGATAGACGTAAACTGACGTGAAACTCATCTGCCTTTCACATACAAGTCAACATGCTACAATAGGCCGCTTGCAAGAATTATTCACAATTTACAGTACGGTATATCCTGAAACGTCCATGAATCCAAGCTCATCTAGATCTAGAGATCTTCTAAATTTTACATAGATCTACGATTGTAGGTACAATGTTATGCTTGTACATGTAGCTGTATAAACATCACAATGATAGTAGGACATCGATACTCACATTTAGGTTGAAGAGCATTTCACTAATAACACTCGATCCATATTGGTCCTAGAAACGCAAAATTTGCTCGACTTGTTGATGTCGCAATGCGCAGCATGCAGCGGTACAACGAAGGTACGTTTGTACAGTGTATTATAGAGATAGCCCTATATCATACATGTACAACGTATTACATGTATGTCAGCTTCAACTTACAACAAAACATACGCATGGGCACACAGAAAACGGGGAAAGCAGTGATCTCTGTTTATTGCACATCGTCCTTATTTACGAGGGTCAAAGCAAGAAGCAGTGAACAGTCGCGCTTCTGCGTCCTTACTTTTGGGGACAATCATAGTTTTCTAAGCTTATATCGGTTTTTAAGGACGCGTCCTCATTTATCGGGACGCCGTTCGCCGAGAAGTCGGCAGCTTGCGACGTCGTCACCGTATACGAAGACGACCCTCATATACAAATACGATCCTCATTCTCGGACCAGCACCCCTACTGCTGACAGAGTTTGGATCCTGAACAAGTCACAGCAGCTTCAGCATAAACGAGTTGTTTTTTGTTTTGTTTTGTTTTTTCAAATCCAAAGTCGGTCAGTCATAGTCGTGAGTCATATTCCAATAGTGTGCGGCGGGCTTAGGATATGTAGGTCACTCTTTGGCCTTTAGTTCGGCCTGCACTAATTTATTCATTTATTTATTTTTTTTTTCAAAGTTACGTTGGTGTTTTCATTATGCAGATGGTGCATTATAGTAGGCCTATGATAAGTGGCCTATTGGCCCCAAAACATGATTTTAGACTGAAAATAATCCGAGTTACGTGTTTGTTTTTTTATTTTTTATTTTTACATACAGATTATATTCAGATTGACAGTGTAAATCATTAATCGATTGATTTTCAAGGAAAATGGACTTACCGGATTATTTTTTTTCTTTCGAACACGCTCTTCTTCCTTCAGAGAAACACAAAACCTCCACATTCAACTCCAAAGGGAGGAAAATCAAGCTGCGCATACCGAGGTTGAGGTAACATAAGTAAATCCAAGTTCTGTGAGTTTCAGAGGAATATCGCAAGATCTTGTGGGTGGTATACTAGTACTTTAGTAAGCTTCAGTTTGATTGTAGTTATGAACTACCTATTTACGACGCCAGTGTAGCCACGGGTATGAGCATGTCGCTGTAATAATATTGTGCGACACAACAGAAGCCTGCAACATTGTGTGCGACATCCTCGAGAATTGGCGACATGCATGTTCTAACTATATAAGTTTTTATCAAATTTGTGAAAAACACGTGTAAAACTTGTGGGACGACAAACTCATATGTTGGCTGAACTCTATTTCATTTTTTTTTTTTTTAAGAATATTTTATTCTCCATCAATGGTATTTCGTTCATGCATCGATACAAGGTACTCCATCATCTCTTTATTGTTTTAGGGGGTTTCGTGTTGACAAAGTCGAGTATTTGGCTGCAAAAATTGCGGTGAGCTACCTGTGGTGTATGGCTGGTGCGTGTTCCACGTGTTTATAGGGCATAGTGAAAATTCAAGGAAAAAAAAACCTACAACCCAAACGAATTGAAACAGAACGCGCAGTGGTACGGGGAAAAGACACTGCGTGCGAACGTCTTCATAAAAAAAAAAAAAAAAAAAAAAAAAAAAAAAAATGTCGCTACGGCGACAGGTGTATGCCTCCGCAATAATGCAGGTCTATAGTACAATGTCTTGACCATGTGTGATGACAGTTTCACACAATTGGCAAGATATTAAAATGACAGGTTTGCCACAAATGTGCTGAATGTTCACTTTCCTAGAACTATCAATTGGACGAATGATTAAAACGTCAGAGTGCAGGTATTTGGGGAAACTGATGATTTTTACTGGACTTTTGACCCTTTTATAAGTTTATGCATTGAGTAATTTTCAAGGTATTGAGAAAAAATATAAATTCAGTATCAAATGGTAAAATATTATTATCTAAACCTGGCCTTTGACCTTTCACCTCACAGTTCCAAAGAGAATCACTGTTAGGTAGAACATGCATAAATATGTAAGTTTCATGATAATACCTTGAGTTACTTTTGAGATATGGAGGAAGAAGTGCAATTTAGCACTTTCACTTGACCTTTGACCTTTTGGCACGAAACTTCCCGCAGAATATATATTGGGTTATACATGCATACATCAAGTTAAAAAAATCCTCCAGGCATTGCATAAATATAAGAAAAGTAGTGATATTTTGAGGAGTTGACCTTGAACTTTGACCCCTGACCTTTGACCCATGATCCCCAACTTCCCTAGATAATCACTGCCCATCGGTTCATATATATACTAAGTTCCATGAAGATACCTTGAACCATTTGCGAGATATGGAGAAAAACATGAAATTTCAACCCTTTTTCACAAAATAACCTGTGACCTTTGACCTTTGACCCCGTGACCCTAAAATCCAAACAAAGTGTTATCCCCCAGGATATACCCTCATACCAAGTTTGATGCAAAACCACCTCACGGTTCTTGAGATATTGACAAAAACAAAACGGGACGGACGTACGGACGGACGTACGGACGGACGGACGCCCCGAAAACAATGCCTCCGGCCACTTCGTTGGCGGAGAAAAGAGAAAAGAGCAAAATCCCACGATAGCAAGGTGCCACAGACTTGGCAAAGAGGGGGGGGGGGGGAGGGGGAGGGGGAGGGGGAGGGGGAGGGCGGGGGGTAAACCACAAATCCGCGCGGTGGCGCATTCCTGCTGAGGTCATAAACAGTCTGGGGCCTGCGGGAATGAAAAGGATGTTTCGAAGCGAGCTCAAGTCGAAGACTCCGGGGAAGACCACTGGCAGGATTGCAATCGTTACCTGATTCTACATTTCTTTCAATCAATTGACGTAAAATAATGTCATTTTTTCTATTTTCTTTATATCTTTCCTGAAATATATCCCACTGCCCTCCAAAGGGGGAAGATTCTCTATCATTATTCTTTCTTTTCTGACGGTGACTCAGAGGTGCTTGATTATAAAAAGGGAAAATCATGTTACTGTTCGTCACTCTGCAAGTTCGTTGTTCTGAGAGAGAAACACTTTCGTTATTTTTATGGTTCCTTGATTCGAACACGGGTGTTCGTTCATCCTGAAACGAAATAAATTTCGTACCACGTATAGGACCTAATTCGTTTTCAGAATAAAAATGTTCGGATTATAACTAACGCCTTCATATTCGGAGCAACAAATGGATCTGGAACAGGAATTTGGGGACCCGGATTGACGAACCTTATACATGACGTGTACTTATCCCCCAAAGTAATGGATACCGTGCAAAGAAATTAACGATGTCAAAAAGGGAGATTAGTTTCCCGCCAATTCCCCCTTCCGTCAATACTAAGGCTCCTACTTCGGAAGTATAGGTCTGTCTCTCGTTGCTCGATAAAGAAAAAGAAAAAGAAATGAACAACGTCAAAATAAACAAGAACAGAATAAACGCATGTTCGCCTATCGTGGGGCATCTATGCAATACTGTTACCTTGGATGATATCCTCACCCTCACCATCGTGTAATTCCTATATAAGAAAGCAATTAATAATCATGTTTTGCACTGGATGTTATGAAAATGTATGTGATCTGGTATCCCGACGTAATGTAAATGATTATGTTACATGAAGAGGGCTGTTCGTGGGTGGTATTCGAATACTGTTTTGTATAATTATGATTTCGTTATGTGTAGATTATGTGCGTATAATAAGAGTTTCATTTTAAATGGAGTTTCAATCAATTTTATTATTCATGTCAAATTGGATTCCTCGGAAGACCATCACGACCATGAATGCCGAGTTGCGAGCAGGGCAATCCATACGTTTACCTTTGGTTATAATACCATGTTATTATAGTTGAAATGTATCATTGTTACCTTGGGACTTTACGGTGAATCATTTATTAACAGACAATCAAATATCTCCCACTGCCCAAGGGGAAACATATCAAACTAAGAATGACATTCATTTTTGCTTTTAAGATTTCCCCTCCCGTCTGACAATAATTTTCTGAAACATCCACCAGTGCCGGATGTAGAATGTTTATTCCGAAGGTGATATCCGACAATGAAGTACAAAGGCTTGATACTCCGATGAATTAGAATCACAAGCTTACGCAATGCTATTTTACGAAGAACACTCTTCGGATATATGTTGAAGATTAGTGCCTAAACATTACCTATAAACCAAAACAATCGTAGCATATGTATACTAGCTAGGCCTTCTAAATAACCAATAAAACATTTAAACGAATTAATAATTGCCTATAAATAATCGGCAGCACCCCTCAAGTATTTCAAGAAACAACTATATGTCTTGTGCAAAACAATTCCTGCATATTTTTTGAATGTGGCAAGATATAATGCGAACATGAGATTGTGAGTTATAAGAACAATTTCAATATTGAGCTGAGTTCAGCAGATGTCATAAAATATCTTCGGATCTCGTTCATGAGGACATGCCAGCAGAATTTGGGTAAATGAAATGCAGCCATTTCCACTGGAACTAATGGTAGATCAATGTTATTGCCGTATCCTTGGAGTAAAATGTCGCCGGGGCGCGGGACAATTCATTGTGGTGTCTTCGAAGGAAACATCACCGGAGCAAGTGTTGGTGGTTCAGTCGTCGGCGGAGCAATCATTGTCGACGGAGCAGATGTCGTTGGGGTGATGTTGTGGAGCACATTCTCGCGGAGCGAATTAATGTTAGTGGAGCATAAAGACTGACCTCTCTTTGATACATACGTATACTCATGGACACAAAAGAAACATTAGCCAATGGTATAAAGGGTATAGTGGTCGGACATTTCCATCGCCTTGATGTTACCATTTTGCAAACAATCTACAAATTTTAGTAACATACATTCACCAAAATTAATGTCATACCGTACATTTCTGGATGCTGAAAATAATTAGAAGCTGACCTATTTCACTCAGCGTGACAAAGGTGAAAAGTTTACGTTTTCTCTGTTGTTCCGGATTAAAGAAAAACAAAATAACGTCACCATGATTAATTTCCTATTATGACAATGTGTGGGAAGGGATAATGTGGTACATCAATGATCATTGATGCGACTTGACTTGACATCATCTTGAAGTTCATCAGGACGTGTTTCCAGTGACGTTCATTTACTGGTGCTATATAGGGACAGCATGTCATGTTTTTACGGAGCGTTGTTCAATCTGTTAAAAACAATATAAAAAACATACATAACGATATGTGCACAGGAAATTACAATCCTCTGATAATTTATGACAATAATAATGAGATGTGATGTTTATGGCTTATTTGCAATACATTGCACTCCCGTTACAACGAACACGGTAATAACGAAGCAAAACTTCTGTTCCCAAAATGTTCGCCATTAAAGTCTGTGTTAAAAAGATTCGCTTATAACGAACAGGTTTATAGCGAAATTTTCGTTATAACGAAGTCTTTTCCGAGCGCCACTGACAAAGAAAAACAAAAGAAATGTGCTCTGTTATAACGAAATGCGGATCGCTTCCGAAAATACGTAGCGGAACAAGCATTTATAGCGTCTCTGCGTGGGCGAATGCTTCACAATACTGCGTTTTCGATCCGTGTGTCACGCACAAGTTTTCGAGGAGAACTTGCATTATTGTTAAACAATCTGACAATAATCTGAAATTGAGTAAGGTTCCTTATTACAAAACACAAAGATTCTGATACACCTAAATGTCCGTTAGTTCGGAAATGAAACAGTGTTTGTTCACGAACATTTTGGCGTTATTCCAAAGATTCGTTATTCCGAAAAAAAAATAAAAATATGGTTCTTATTACGACGGTGCGTTTGTCCGAAAATGATAGGAATTCCAAACATTCATTAATTGGAACATTAAAAAAACAACAACCTAAAACAACAACAAAAATGAATGACAAACTTTATTACATTTTCGGATTAAAAAACCTTCGCAACAACGAACCTTCGGAATAGTGATCCTTTCTCAGTTAGTAAATTACAAACCTTTGGAATGACGAACCTGATCATTTTAATTTCCGATCGACGAACCTTCGGACATTACAAACAACTTTATGCTCTCTTTTAATTGTAATATTCAAACGAAATTTAAAAGGTCCCATTCCATTTTACATAGCTTTCCAGTGTATTCAGCAAACAGAACATCATAATTCATATGCGTGGTTTCCTTGTTTTCGTGTAATATTGTATTTGTTCGGTTATAACGAAACTTCGTTATAACGAAAGAAAACTGCCCCCATGCCCCCTATAGGGTATAGTTAGTTCTCTTTTCTTTTAGAATGTATATCATCAAGGTTCTGCAGTGACCACGAGTATATTATTTTTTGATATTTGTTTTTAGGAAGGAAACAACCCCGTAACGAGGGGGCATTGGTGGCACGAGAAACTGAAGGGGAAAAAATGCATGGGGGAGCCTTTTTTTCCTATTCAGCCGATTAATCCCGAGTGGGGCACCAGAAAGAAATAAAAAAGAAAGGATGCAATATATATATCTTATATATATATATATATATATATATATATATATACGTGTGATACATACCTGATGGCATACGTGTAGAGCTGTCCACCGTTGCTTGTTATACCGGTCGAACACGAAGCCACCTCGATCACTACTGATTATAGCTTACTATAACACGAAGCCCCCTCGATCTCCATTGGGATTGTGTTATGTGAAAGAGATTGCATAAGATTATGCTCTTGTCATGACATTTGTCATCATGAAAAAAGGGAAAAGACGGTCGCACAATCACAGATGGAAGAGGTCTTTGGTTTGCTTTGTTGTTGTTGTTGTTGACAAAAATTGTCTCACAGAATCACCTGATAAGCAAACAAACCAGTCCTCTTCACATTAATTTTTTTCTGCCAACTCTCTCCACAAAATTGGCCGCTAAGCAAAAACAACAACAACAAAAAATAATACAAACAGAACCAGCACATGACTGTGGTAATCAATTCCATCAAATCACCTGCCCAAACAACAAGCAAACATGTTATACATAAAACGCATATTAGGCCCTACTAATTGTAAAAACAAACAGTCAGTAAAACAACTAGAAAACATAACATTTCGGAATACGTCTTTCTTGGTCAATCAGGCCTGCGCATACTACGCTACGAAAAAAAAAAGAATAAGAAAAAAATGTCCGGCATAAAATGCTACATGCCAAGCGTCAATATCCATGATAGGCCTATGCCTACTCTGATGGCAACGTTGACCATGTAGATAATCGTCATTAACAATCGGATTTTCTATATTATGTTAGTTAGCGATTTTTTTTTCTTTTTGACTAGACAGCCCATTCATTGTCAGAATGAGCAAAAGAAAAAAAAAAGGCTGTGAAGACTTTTTTAAAAAATAATTTCTTTCATTTTTTTGTTTAAATCTTGACCTGACAGCACATATGTCGAGAGAAGTGTTTTTCTTCGATAAGCATATAAACATGGCAATTGAACATTATTCTAGAAGAACGCTACATGTATACCATCTTGCAGCACAGTTCCATTACACACTCTTTGACTGCACACAGTACACAGGTACCACGTGAATGGAGCAATGAATCAAAAACAAACAAAAACGAAAACAAAAACCCGAAAACAATAATAATCTAAACAGGATTAGCATTTCTGTACAATCTGTCGACAAATCATCTGCTCAAACAAAAAACATTGTCGCGTTCTGCACAAAACGCATATAGGCCCTACTAAATCTGTAAAACAACAACAACAAAATAAATAACCCGAACCTTTCGGAATCCATATAATTCTTTGACACTCAGACCTATGCTATTTACGCTAAGAAAAAATGGACAAATGGAAAAATGTCAAGCATAAATGCTACGTTGCAACTGATATACGTCGATGTAGGGCAATTTGTCAATCACCTGCAATGAAAACATCTCGACGGAAGAATTTCATGAATTTGAATAAAATTAATGCTTCGTGCCAAGCGTCATGTACTGCACCAACTCTGGCAACGTATAGTGTATAGACGATCATCAGTAACAACCGAGCTGGGTTTGTTTTTGTTGTTGTTGGTTTGTTGTTGATGTTTTAGTTAGGTTTAGTCGGCGATTGTTTTCTTTTTTTACTTGACAGCTGATTTATCGACATAATCGGCCAAAAAAAGGAAAAAAAAGTGCAGACAATTTTTGATTTCAAACAACAAAACCCAAAATAATATCAATAGTAATCAAAACAGGATTAGTGGTCATCAATATTATTCTGTCAACAGATCGCCTGACAAAACAAAACAAAACAAAACGAAAACACAATTAATCACGTCTTCCATAAAACGCATATAGGCCCAACTAATTTGAAAAACAATCAGTAAAAGTACGCTGAGAAAAAAAGAAGAAGAAAAGGAATGAAATTAAGAAAGAAATGCTCAGCATATACAGGCTGAAGCGTCAACTATGGCAACGTTGACCGTGTGTAGATCATCAAGCTGTTTTTACTTCTGTAGGTTTAGTTGACGATATTTAGTGCATTTTTTTTTTTATTGGACTGCTCATTTAGGCTATGGACAGAGTTGGCAAAAACGATGCAAAGATTGTTATTGATTTTTTGATTTGGCTTGTCAGCACTTACGGCGAGAGAATTGCTTTTCTTTCATCATAAATGATATAGTGTAAAAACCATGGCAAATTGAACAAGACCCTGTCGCCATTACACGCCGGCCGCAGTAACTACGCACAGAACACAGGTAGGCCCTACCATGCTGGACAAACAAATCAAAAAAAAACAAAAAAAACAAGAAAACCCTAAAACGACAATAACACAAACAGGATTAGCAAATTTGGTTGTCAGTTCTCTCGACAAATCACCTGACCAACAACAAACATGTCCTACAATCGCAAAACGTATCTCAATAGGCCCCACTAATTTGAAAATTACAAACAATCAGTAAAAAAAAAAAAAAAAAACAGAAAAAAAGCAAAACAAAAATCCTTTCGATTTCGGATTATGTCTTTCTCTGACAATCAGGCCTATGCAACTAAAAAATTAAATAAAAAAATTAAGATTAGAAATGAACAGCATGTGGTACGTGCGGAAGCGTCAACATCTACCGACTGCATGGCAACTTTGGCTGTGTAGATGATCATCAGTAATAAATACATGAGAGCTGTTGTTCTTTCTTAGGTTTACTTGGCATTTTTTCTTTACTTGATTGTGTGATCATGTATCGTCACTAACAAAAGGATCGTTTCCCTCATTTCAGTCTTGTTTTGCAGATGTGCCTTTTTCAGACAGAAATGTCTTTGAATAGATACAGATGATGAGGAGCAGCAATACCTGAGATCATGAGAAATTTTGTGTCAATCATGCACGGCCACCTGTAGGCCTACATCTCAAAAGCGTCTCAAAGACAGTTTTAGCATGCTTTAGGGTACTGCTTTGATCCCATGATTGTCACCGCAAGCAAGCCGGGAGAAGAACAAGATGGAGATTCGATAAATCTAAAACTATATGCGCAGAAGAAAATAACGCAGAAAAATCAAATGAAGTGAATGTGCAGTCTTGAGGTGTATGTTAGGAAATCATACCTCAAAGCAAACACTTTCGCTAGGGAAAAGCAGGCAGTTTTTAAAAGAAATGATGGAAGAATGATTGTCACTTGTGATCTCAATATTTCACTTTTCCGTAGCATATTCCAGAGCACAAAAAAAAAGAAGGAAAAAAAAAAGGGATCGGTATTCGTAGAGGACAGGTATATCCTGTAGGGAAGGTATTATGCGTGTGCAAAAATGTGTACGATGAATGTCCTTGTACTAGTAGGCCTATATTAGGTCCATGGCCTGTCAACAAATCACCCGACGAACAACAAACATGTCCTTCACAAAACGTACAGGCCCACTATTGTTTACTCTTTTTTTTTTTTACTTGGAAGCTCATTTATCGACAGAATAACAAAAACAAGAAAAATGGGAGGGCTACCTTTGATTGTTTGTTTCAGTTATTTTATCTGTTCTTGTCAACACATAATATGGCGAGAGAATCTTATTGTTTATTATAGCATGAAAACATGGCAATTGAACATGCATTTCGGACCGCCTCTATATAGATCTGCAGAACAGTCCACTAACACGCAGCTCGCAGCTGGTCGTATGAATACTAACAGTACCCAAGTACATAATACGTGTAATACGTTAGTAGCTTGCAACGGGGCGAACGAACGAAGCCAGCTCGCTCGCCATGGCCACGCATGTACCATCCACTAGTACAGTGATTGGCATTGTCATAGCGAACGGAAGCCAGTACGATATCGCCACGGACTACATTGTTCAGTGGACTGAATCCACTCTTTGGTGGAAGCATGACTAGCAAAGAGTATCGACTTTTTGGTGGAAGCAGGGAGGTCTCACCTCCCTGGTGGAAGGCAAAGAGTGGGGAAAGCGCGTGGGGCATGTGTACAATATGGGTACTAGATAGCATGCTCATGGCCACCCACGTGCGCAGTATACGGTCGCGGTTGGCCCATCCATGCCCCCATGATACGTACACACAACATACACCGCACAGGGGTATCGTTCGATCGTACACTACTGGACGTCGGACATGAAACGCACACGGTGGCTATACACACAATGTACGCAGTTGTCGACAGCTTGCTCTGCTATAAACGGATCGCGGATCGTAGCCTCTGGGATGCGGTCGCGCTTGTGTACAGTACACTTCAGTAGTATATCACAGAGCTCTCTCAAGACTTCTGTAAGTAGTATAGTATCAGTAGTATCCGAAAACCGACTTTCTTCTCGGGACCGCAAGGGGGCGTTGTGAATCATGCGCTCGAGACCAAATCCTTCCGTTTTAAACGAGCCGTTATTTTGCGAGAGTCACTACTGCAGTTCTCATCTAAATTGACGTTCTAGTAATCAAACATGAGTTATAATGCTCCCTAAGCATCATACTGACTAGCAGTTATATCCTGATACTTTGAATCATGGTTTCACTCGGTGAAATGCACCTTAACAGGAACTCCATTTTATCTTTAAATGAAGAGTTGTATTAATACAGTGGTATGTTGAAGAGAATATCATTTTCGAAACTCCCATAAAGTATTGAAAGTGGAAGGTAACATTTAGTACATTGTTTTGACGGTTAGATTTTGAATTGAATTGTTTTCGGGGCTCACCGTAAATTCCAGTACATTACTAGGCTACCTTTGCAGACCCATGTACTGCATGTGTGTCCATAATGTATATTTTGTGAAGAAAGTTCGTCAACACTTACAAACATTTCTATATACATTCTTACCACACACTCTATTAATTACTACATCAACTCTAGTACTTTTAGATTTGTGTTTATAGATCACAAATACAGAAGAATGCAACAAAAAGGCTTAAGTGTGGCTGACACACAGAACTACTGAGTAGTTGAGTTTTGTGCATTATTCAAATTTTAGATAACGGTTGACTTCTAAATTTCGAAGCAGTGGCCTAAGCAAGTCCCCTGAGGTTCATATTTAATGTTTTGCTGCATTTTGGGAGGTCTGTAAAATGTATCCCCTACCTTTAAAGCTGCTTTGGTTCAGTAAAAAAGGGGTTCGGGTAAAAAAAAAAAAGATCCGGAATGACCAATCCTGACGTCCCTGGTTCAAGTCCCCTGGAGGTGAGGGACTATTGACCTATGACCAAACCATGAGTAGTGGCAGTGACCTCGACACCCCTTCCCTCGAATCCTCTACCGTTAAAAAAAAAGTCCGGCAGTTCGACGGCCCGTGACAGTTTTTATACATTCTCCATCGTGAAGACTTGCTTATCTTTAACAGGGCTCCAGGAGCCTGTTTCATAAAGACTCACGATTGATCTTACGCTCGATTCGTTGAGAGTAACCCAACGAATCGAACGTAAGATCAATACAGATCCGAAGTCTGTTTCATAAAGATACTTACGCTTGATTTTAAGCACAGATTTAATAGCAAATCAAGCGTAAATTCTTTAATCGCATCAACCCTGAGATCAATCTTTAAGAAGCAGGCCCCTATAGAGAATTGTTGGCGATCCGCGCACGATCAGAATATTACCAACAGAGATGTGGGTATGTGCATCTTATATGAGATTAGTTTCGGCATCTGGAAAGCATATTAGCACAAAAATGAAATGTTGGCATCTGTTGTCTTACTGTGATTCTGTGTTTCAGCTCTTCTATAGGAATGGTCTATGTAAGGTTGTTTTTTCCCACGAATGCAATTGAGAAGACAACTTTTAGGATGATTTCCCAAACAATAAATATTCTGCCACTTAGATTCTACGATGTCTACCCCGAGGAGACAAAAGTAACGTCGCGCTGTAAATAAGATCAGCTCGCACATTGTCGCAGAAGGCTGTTTCTCAAATATTTTTTTTTTTCAAATGTGAAAGTTCACTGCCCGTTGTTAAGGCTGGACTTCAAGCAGTGGAGGGATGTGATGACAAAGGAAACATGACGAAGGAAGCACACTCTGAGCCCCCTTGGATAAAAGCATGCTTAGTTTTCAAGTGTGAATAGGGGACTGTTTTTCGATTCACGGAAGAGAACTTCTCTGTATCAGTAATCATCTTCCGGCAATTTACAAAATCTGCTGGTGATCATTAAACCTCTTCCTCTTCCACCGCGTTCGTTACAGCATCAAACAAACACAAAAAGACCGCTAGTGGGAATGACGCCTATTTTGCTTTCGTTTGAGTCATTTCCAGTGTAGATGACGTGTTTAGCTCCACCACGCTTAGGGTAATCATTAACTTATTTTATTTGAGGATATTTTAGCAAAATAAGCTTTTGGGGCCATGCTTTCCTGCTTAGGCGAGGCGGTACATGTTTGGCTTTTTTGTTTTTCTGGCTGTTAGCGAATCTACCCTCATCAATTCATTCCTTCCACTTTTGTGCATCCTCTTTTTCTCCCTTTTTATCGTCGTAGATCCTTTCTCCCCCTTACCCTCTTTTTCCTCTTGCGTTTTATATTCTTCGATACAGCACATGTTTTCTCTTCAGCCGAATTGAGTGCTATGACCAGAAATTTCGACATGGGGTGATTTAAATACGGTGAAACATGCGGTTTAATCATCGACTTGCAGAACGCGGGCCTCGGCGCAATACGCGAGGTATAGGATTGTTCCTCGCAGGCATTACATCTCCATAGCCGTTTCATTTCATCCCCCTTACATGCTCGTATAATGTGATGATGTTCGTAATGTCATGTTCGAGGCATGGACCTGAATGTTAAGGTGGAAATAGTACCCATGCAGGATCAATAGAATAAATGCTTATCATATCTCCAGTAGGGCACCGCCAAATCCCCCTCATCGGGGGAGGAACGACAGGCTTCCAAATCCTGACCTTTCCTCTTGCATACTGCTTTACCATCAAGTCGATATTATTACGGCAGTGTTTACGTCAGGTATTACGTCGTTTTTAACGATTAATTGAGTGAGCTAGAATTCTTATAGAACAAGGAAGGCATTCCTTTCTTGTACACTATGCCTTACAAATCCACGGGCAAACATTTTGTAGAATGAAGAAAACAAGAGAGAAGCCGAATTTGGCAAATATTGTCGCCTCCACAAACGTTACCTCCAATCCATGCCAATTTCAGCGCCCAAATTGCGGCCCTCCGTCGGTATCTTAACGACTCAGCCAGCCATTTCATTCGTTTATACGATTCATTGATCAGCGATGGAAAACCCAAGGTTCCCTCCCTCACTCGTCAGGGAAATTTAGGAAGAAAGAGGACGCTTTATTTTCTTCAATGAGAAGGTAAAAGCGGGAAGGTAATGAAGCCCGAATTCGGGCTTTCGTTGCTGGATCTATCTTGTTTGTAAAGACAAAACTGCACCATATGGAGGCTGGATCACCTTGGGAACTGTACGTTAAAAAACAACAACTACTATTACTCAGCCAGGTTACACTGCACTGTCTTCAGTTGGACAAACACACCGTGAAACTTATGCCGGTAATTTCCATATTTTCACGGCTCCGTGTCAGCCAAGCCTGGAATACCCACTACTTGACCATGTAAATTCTTTGGGGAAAACATAAAAGAAGAAAACAAAAATCTAATCGCCTGACAGATGACGACATCGGGAATTATCTTCCCTCCTCAGTGTGATATATCAGCTTTCAAATCTCACTTAATTTCTATCTTCAACAGATACTGGTTGTTCGAGCTTATATACGTCTTCCGTCAGTCCTCACTTCCGGTGAAAAAAAAAATGCTGTGCTGAAAACATCGGTTTTCACAACCAAGCAACTGCATGATATAGTCGCCAAGACTGGACGAACAAAAAGTAAGCTTTTTTGCTCATATCTTACGATTCTCTTGTGTCCTTAATCTTTTCTTTTTCATGGAAGATTGGTGTCTAGCAAAGCACTTTGAGCCTGTTTTGATGTGTGTGTTTCTCCTCAGATCGAAATCCTATGGCACGTATATAATTGTGCTCATGAATCGTAAAACGGGTAAAGCCTCATTTTTCAACAATTATTTAAAGTAAGTCCATCACAATAGAGCAAAAAAAAAAAACTTTTCTGGTTATCATGGTTATACCTCCCGCCTTATATAACAAGGAATATTCTTGAAGTTGTGCTAAGAAATATCCCACACTTTCTTATTATTTTCTCTGTTTTCTTTGAGAAGTGTCAGTCACAAATATCTCATATTAACAAGGATAGAGATAACTCGTTTTGCAGTCAAACTCTTCAATTTTTTTTTGTGTGTGAGTTCATTCTCTATATAAGTGGCCTGTCTACCTACCAAGGGAACAAGCTGTTGCTGTTTTGCTTTAGATTCAATCAATTTGTTTTCAATATTCTCTTTTGGTAGTCTGATTAAGCTTCTCAGTTCCCCCCCCCCCCCCCACACACACACTTCCGACTCCACCTCTAATTATTCATGAACAACTCTAATTGCACTCGGTAAAAAAAGACTGGGACATTCAGCCAATATCATCTCAGATGGATCTATGTCGTCAAACTTCGGAGTCAGGCGCCGTCGAAGGGGGCGTGGTTTGACTTAGTGCAACGAACTTTCATTTCCTGACTTGATTAGACCAAGAATGCTTGATTGCCGTAAGATTAGATCGTATTTTACAGATCTCCTAGGCATCCTTGTCTTACCAACCTGGCGTAATCTGGGTACATTTGATCAGCTGACAAGGAATCCACGGTGAAGGGTATTTCAATAAATCAAATCACAGACCGAGGGTGTTTGGACTGAACATTCGTCAATTACGTCTTATCTACCGTGGGTATTATTAGAGCTCAAAACCCCTGAGCCAATTTTCCCGAGAACCCCCTGTTTTCCTCCTTGGGCTTGAGATCTCTTATTTCCTCAGAGATTCTAACCATACCACGGCAGCATCTTCTTATCTGAAGAGTGCATTCCTCTCCCCACCTGCGTTCCAGAGATTTTAGACACCTCTGAAAGCCACATGAGGCAGAAGATGATATCTGCAGAACAAAATCGTACAAAAAACAACCAACGATTATTTTTCCCGCCCTGTACACTCTTATTAAGTTACGGCATACGTCATGCTGTGTTATTCGAGCTATTTCTTGGCGTTCTTTCTTCGCACCAGGTTTCCCCCTTAAGCGCGAAAGATGAAATGAGGGTCGGGTATACTTTACAGTTTGCTTTACGACGCCTTGACTTTAAGAAGCTCTCTCAAAATCAACTTCAGAGTCTTGAAAGCCAATAGAGCAATGAACTGATATTCTAGGACTGTCGGTTCACGCTTATTGACTCCGTAAAATGTCTCTAATCATGAACGCATAATCCCCTTAGCCGACGAACAAAGAAGCTATATAAAGAGAATCGTGCACCAAAGTTGTTTGCACTCCTAATGTTTACCAGCTAACTAACGTCTACAATGAGTTGATATAACAATTATCACTCCAACAATTTGTACCTGATAGTGCAAAATCAGCCAACAATTAGATAGTCTCATTTCGCTTCATTTCATTTTCACAACAATATTTCAAACGAAGGCACGGGGCTCATAAATGATTTATCGTCGTTCATTATATTGGCTATGCAAGGAAACGAGCGTAAATCGAATCTCATGCAATTCCTGACATTAACAGGATTACTTTCCTTTCCGGAAAATGGGGGAACCCACTGAAATGCGATGCTTCTATAATGTGCATTCCTTAGTACAAAAAGTCGTATTAGTACGAAATGAAAAATGCCGTTGTTGTATAATGCTCTTTCCAAAGATACTACCACAATTTAGAACCGCATAATCTAATCAAATGTTTTCAGAATGTAATGCTTACTTTGGATGTGAAATTTGAAAGTTCACTTTGTTTTCGAAAAAGAAATACTGCTTTTGTTGTTTCTTAGATTTCAAAAGAGTTGCAGTGTTGTCAGCAAAGTGTGTTGCAGGGAGAATAATCTATCGAGTAATCGCGGAATTTGTAATTATCATTATGAGCTGGAGTTTTATTGAGTGTACCTCAGAGAAAGTTTTGATGCATAGGTGTGTTCATTTTCCTGCTTGACACACTGTTTGACTTTGTGGATATCATATGAGTGTCAATTTTATATCAGTCAGGAATAAGACTTCTAGTACAACCTTGAAAATGATGAACAAAGGAACAACTGATCGAATCCTAGTTGTGTTTAGGCACAGTGCAATCTCAACCCACCGTCTTTTTTTTTTTAACCAGAAATTTGGGTTCGATTCCCAACAGAATTCATCTGGTATGTTAATGCTGTTCATTTGCTGTTGGGTTCCCTCCCCCCCCCCTCTCTCTCTCTCTCTCTGTCTCTTGTCTTCTCTTTGACTCGATGATAGTATATGTGATGATGTTCCCTTTAATTTTAGGAGCATGGGAACCAGTGGGGCACTCATATTACACTGTAAGATGAGGAGTGCGTTTCTGCTCAGAATGTTCGTTTTCATCGCCGCATTATTCACTGGAATATTAAGAAAGACCAGTGCGCGGGAACCTTTTTTTAACGAAATGTCCTGTGATTTGTGAGTGTCATTAAGTCAGTTCTATCTCACATCAATCTTGTTTTAATTGCGTTTCTCAGCGATGCATAGTACAACTACCGTTAGTTGCGGCTTGGTATCGGTTTTCCGTTTCATGTGAAAGGGGAGCCGATGTTTGAGTGCGGGTGTTCGTGCGCTGCCGATGGCACGCTCAATTGGTGAGTAAAGACGAGTTGCTTGTTCTCCCTTCCCGAAGATAAAGGAGGACGAGTTCATTGCCGTCTGATCTATAATACACGCTATCCATCAAGGATTAAAATGGTATCTTACCACCGCAATATATCCTTGCTTTTAAAAGGGATGATGATAGAGAGTGGTTACTTTTGACGATTTGAGAAACATTATGTCACCAGCATGTCTCTCCTTTTGGTGTTCCGTTCTTTGGTTTTCTTTTTCTTTGACGCGAAATACTATATCGCCGGAACACTATGAATAATTTACCGAGGACGAGGTCTCGAGGCTGCTTTCAGAGTCGTATTCAACGGGTCTTAGAGGTGGATTTGTATATATCGATAATTGTAAGCTGTAGTGGAAAAAGAAACGGCGCATGAATGTTTTGATGAAAACATTCCCGAGTCCCTGAAAGCTCGTGGGTGTGGATGACAGATTTGGTGAGTCATGGTCTAAGAATTCCCATTAGATGGAAAGTCCCGAGAAATTATTCAATCTTTACATCTTTCGCTTCCCACACAGTTTTCATGGAGGGTGACTATGAGGTGCACATCATAAAGACGACATGACTGCGAAAAGCCTCTCGTATTTTCATTGATAATGCGTTTAAAGTGTTAAGTAATGAAACCAAGATATAAGGAAAATTATGATTATTTTCCCACCTTTATGATGAGAAGGTACAAAGAATGCTCTCTTAAGATATACGATTCGTTGTTGTGGTTTGAAGTGAGGACATTTCGTAAGAAACAGATAGACAGGTGACTGTCGTTATAACAAAGTTCTCGAGTCCGACAATTTCCGTAACATTATATCGAAAATTTGTTAAAGCCGAGCAGCAGAGAACATACATATAATAATGTAGATGAAAATTTTAGAACTTGAATTTTTACTTTTTTTCTAAGAGAACTACGTTATAATCGTGTTTGTTATAACGAGAGTGCACTATATATGCAAAGCCCTACAATCCGGAAAGGATTTACATTACCTCACGCTCCCAAGAGAATAAAAAGCAAAATAACAACTGACTAAAATATATAATAGAATTTGGCTAAAGTAGGGAACGCTTATTTTGGAAAGTTACCTCATGAGATGGGAGTCTTTCAACGCTGTCTATTCAATCTTTTGACCAACGTTTACAAAGAATCAGCCATGTCTGCTTCAGGAACTGTTTGCTCTGTGAATATAATGTTCATGGAAAAAATTGGTCCAACAACACATTTCAGCATCCAATTATGATTAAGAAAAACATCACGTCTTTCTGCCATTCTACAGAGTTAAGGGAAGTTATCATCACTTAGCCAAGGGAGCTATAAGATATGCACCAATGAATCATAAACTGTATTACAAAACCGGCGTAATGACGATCATGTTCTCATTTGTCATATCAGTGAAATTCAAGACTTTCACTCCTCGAATGCTTTGATAAAACTGCCATTACGCTCATGTTAAGATTAATGTCTTCTACAATCTGTTGATTCTTAACCCGTTCCATACTGAATTCTGAAATGCCCATAGACTTACTATGCAAGCCACCAGGTTCCCGTACGGAACGGATTAAGACAGGAGAGTCACAATCTATGGTAGATATGAACGTGCCACAGAGGATACACTATTGTCTCGTCAGTGAAACGTCAAGTGTGTACAGATCGTTACGATGTTGTGATTACAAACACCTTAATCATTTGACAACAAAACGGGTACATAGGACGTGTTTGAAATGAGACCGTAAAAATAATATGATAAGGCTTTGATATCAACTTGTGATCGTAGCAAGGCAAGAATACAAGGTCGGTTTTTTAGTATCAGTACAATATGTTAAGGAAAGATATGCGTTTAATATATTGTATTTGTGCAAAATATAACGGCAAGCAAAGGAGAAATCCTGAGCAAAGAAGAAATTTGTTGAATAGCAACGTTATCACTCAACGAAATCCTGCTACTAAAAGACAATCTTTTGAGACGTTTTCAGAATAAAAATAGACACGAACATAAAGTTATAGTTCACACAAGTATACATAATTATACACCCTGGTGTGTTACTGTCACTGAATTCCAAATTCCGTAAACTGTTGAATGATTCCCCATGTGTTGGTTATGACCTTGGCCATTGAAAACCGTTTTCTGAAATGCGAATTATTGCAGCTCACGTAAAGCATACAGACAGGGCATTCCTGAGACAATTAGAGAATCTGTGCAGGCAATAAAAGATTTCAACGAGCAGAGCAATGACGTACATTTTGATCATTAGCCTGCCATGTGTCGGCTGCTCAAACGGACTTGAAATATCATCCTTCGTCTAATTGAGCTTATGAAGTATAATAGTGCTTAACGAGACCGTCTTGTAAGCCAATAAAGGCTTTCGATTGTCTGTTATCGTAGATACGACTCATTAGTCGTGGATGTTTGTAGAGCAGAAGAAATAAGGTCGATGTTTAGAATGTCCAGCAAAAGTAAACAAAGCAGATCCTGAAGATATACCCTTTGAGGTACCACCATCAGCGTGGTATGTGCTTTTAGCCGCTCGCTTTGCAAGGTGCATTGTCGCACTATCTGAGTGCGTATAATAGCTGAAAGGAATATCAAATTAGAGGGCATTCGTTACAATTCACTGATCACTTCCGTCATTTTGAAATGTTATAATGAAATCTGAATTGCATTTCATTGTAATTTGTAGCATTGTTATTTGTAGTTGGATCGTAGTGTGATTTGATGCATTCAGCTTTAAAAATTAGCCATTCTACGCAGGAGACACCAGTAGTTTATAGTTTTTGTACCATCTACAGGGAAGTAGTTTCACGTGAATCCTTATTGAGCATTCTTCTTTTCGCCCACTTGTATAAATGTTCTTGGTTTTGTTCAAGCTCTTATAGTTTACTTCATTTCTTCCTCGCTAAAAGCCCTATCTCTCTCTCTCTCTCTCTTCCTATTACCCCCTTTTGCATCTATCTTTATTTGTGTACACGTTATCAGATACAATCTCAACATCTCTCCAAGAAAATTGATCGTTCGTACGAATTTCGACGAATTCCTGAAATGCGCCTGTTCAATATATTTATTCATGCCCACGCAATGTCAGTACTTTGACGAAAATATATGTACAGTTTGTCAGATTATACCTATTGGTTGCACCTTAAAGGGGGGCTGAAATTCATCCGCGCTATAAAAATGGAAATTGAGAACAAAGCTATTCTTACATCTAGCCAGCCATTAAACTGTCACCAACATCAAGACGAATTTGCCTGACAGAAATGTGAAATGCAGCTCCGGCTATTGCCGACACGTCCTGGGTTTCAAATTATGGTGTAGTTAGCCCAGTTTCTCGCGCTGGAAACATCGGGAAGGGGGAAAAAATATGGATGTTGTCAGTGGAGGACTGAGCGAAAACAGTGAAGCTTTATGGAATAAAGACGCAAGCGAGAAATGCAGACGACAAACCAGCGACGAATAAAAGCGCGCCAAATGATAGAATGCATTTCTAGTCGCTTTGATGGATTGAGAAGACGATCAAAGTTGAAAGGAGTTCGCGCGTCTCAGATCGTCTGTTCTCTTTCTTCCCAACACGCGTGGATTGTTTGCCGTCAAGATTTTTCTGAGATGAACTGCAAATAGAAATATATTGCTCTCATCCGTCAACATCTAAGTGACAGAACATCGGGGTTTCTTTTCCGAGCTGGTTATCGTCATGTCAGTGGTCCCTTTAGCAGTCACGGGAGTTCAGGTAGAATGATTTGTTCTGCGTAAGTATGGCAAAAATTGATTCAGCAGTCTCATCAAAGAGCAAGTGACAGATGAACCCATTAAAATCATTTTTATCATTCATTAATAGGTCTCATAATGCGAGCAGGCAAGAAAATAACATGGAAGTGATGTTTGTTTCATTGTTCTTTGTTTCCATAAATCATGATGAAAGTACAAAACTTGGGAGTTCAAACGTCTATCTTTGTAGGCCTATACTCGTCCCCATTCGTCAAATTTTAAGGGCGGCAACTATGAATTATTATCGATGTCTCATTACGAAGAGAGCAACGGTAATAAAAAGAAATCTTAACGCAGTTGTCTAAGATATGTTTAATTTGATATTAGCTGTGAAAACAATGTGTCAAATTCTTCTTTCCTTTTTCCATTGTAATTTGTTTGGAGGAGCTTAAGTATTCGCTGTAATAGAAGACAGAGTACTTTTGTGATAGTCTTCTATAGCATATATATATACATATAAAAATATATATATATATATTTATATACATATATATATACATATATATATATATATATATATATATATATATATATATATATCTTCCGAGGGAGGGAGAGGGAGATAGAAAGGGCATTCACATACAAATGACATTGTCACGAGACAGCTGTATTTTTAGCGAAATGAAGGCAATGCATTGGTTCGTCCTAAAGAGAATTCCGTCCAAGGCCCTATCCTTCACACGTACAGTTTCTTCACAAGTCGATGATTTATTGAACATCGCTTTCCCCTTATTGCCTTGCCATGTAGTATTATCGTGTCAAGTTGTTACGTTGTATTCTTGTGTAGTGCCATAAATACACAGAAGGTCATTTCTCATTGAAATTTCATGAGATAAATCAGCTGAACGTAATTGATATCTTCCTCAGGATCTCACAGAAAGTTTGCACGTTCAAAGGTCTGACGATATGCCATGCGACGAAATACCGTCTTTTCATAGAGAAAATGATGCACAACCCTCCATCCCCCCCCCCCCATAAAAAGGACAAAAAACAACAACAAAAAACGTGATATGAGTGTTAGGTAATGATGGATTTGATTGAGTGACTGGGGTAAGACTGCACTACAAAGGGCTTTAGAGTGCGATGGTTTTTATTTCTACAGTTTTTTAAATTATGTTTCGATTGTTGACATTGTCTTTTAATTATTATCATTGTTATTGCAGCAGTAGTGGTGGTGGTAGTAGTAGTACACATGTAGTAGTATAGTGGTAGTAGAAGTAGAAGTAGTAGTAGTAGTTGTAGTAGTAGTAGTAGTAGAAGTAGTAGCAAAAGTAGTAGTAGAAGTAATGATAGTAGTAATAGTAGTAGTAGTAGTTGTTGTTGTTGTTGTTGCTGTAGTAATTGTTGTTGTTGTCGTCGTTGTTGTTCATCATCATTATCGTTCTCATTGTCCAAAGTATTGCCCTTATCACGATTACCTCTTTGTCCTTTCATCATTCGAAGGATAAATTGTTTTTATGGCAATAACAAAGGGAACAAACAGAAAAATCTCAGTGTTTGATTTTATAACAATTGATACGCATGAAAACCAATGCTAACAGCATGATTATTATGTTAGTGCTGATAATCTTTGTATTCCTAAAAACAAGATGGACATTTAACGTATATCCTGGAAGTATATATTGGGCGACTTGAAGGAAGACTAATGTGCAGAGCAAGAGGGCAGGTGGTTTCGTCACCCGTGAGTTGATAGCTTGACAAGGTTGTCTATAGACGTCGTGTACGGAACGCCACCTGTGTCTAATTGTAGTCTTGTCACTGTCACGGCTCTGTTTCGAGAGTATTCTCTCTATTTTCATCTGTCTGTCTCTCCCTCTCTCACTGTACTAAGTCTTTCATCCTCCTTACATTTACTCTCTCTCTCTCTCTCTTTCTCTTTGTCTCTCTGTTATTCTCTAATTTCCAAGCCCCCCTCCTCTCTTTTCTACCCCCTCCATTCACGTCATGTGCCTCACAGTTGTCAGAAGAACGTGATTACAATATCTCTTTCTTCGTGTCCTCGCGTCTCCGATCGAAAAGAGATGACACTTATTTAATCTTCCGCACCTTTTAATGTCAGCATTAGTGTCCAATTAATTCTTCCCTCCTCCACGCCGCCACTTAAAGCCCAGAGGTCTGCCATTGATTGGCTTCGAACAACCTCTGTCATGGCATTCGAACGTGACAAGTTTGCCTCTGTGGCAATCAAAATCTATTGTATTCTGTCCTTTCTCCTTTTCACCCCACCCCCCCCCCCTCCTCCAATCCAAAATAAAAGAAGGAAATATAAAGGTCATAAAATTCTATTTCATTTCTATGGACTGGGAAAATGTGAATTCATTTCTTGAAACATTTGACAATTAAAATCTGATGTATTCTCTCCTTCCTCCTTTTACCCCCCGCCCCCCCCCACCCCTCCGCGCTCCATTCAAAGAAAACACAAGACAATACAAATCAAAACAAAACAAACAACATAACGAAACCAGTGAGGTCTACAAGCAGCTTTTTATAGACTTTGAAAAGGTCATTTCATTTGTTGAAATACTTCCTGTGAATTTTAATTTGGTTTTGGATAACACCTGTTAGTCATTTATTTGTTCTCGGAAATTTCGTTGAATATCATCAAAATAGCTTGAACCCTGAAAAGAATCCTTTACTTCTCGCATACACTGCCTTGACAGGAGGCTGTTCCCTTCACGTCACTGCGTTGTTCATCTTTAAAGGTCGTATATCCCTTTTGCAAACAAAATTTGTATATGGTAAAAGAATAATCTCTCCCAACATCGTGTTTTAAATCTTACGATTATACACCTAAGAGTTTAAAAAAAAAATGGAAAACTAACCCCATATCACTGGAGAATACTTTCCCCTTTTGTACCGAGAATAACGGTTGGAATTTCTTCGGGTTCGAATAAATTACTGGAAACTATTTAGTTTTAATTTCCACTCCATCATGAAGAAGCTTCCTTACAAGCTTACCAAGGAGAGATCTGAATTATCTACCTCAACAACATACAAGCTCATCACTCATGAGAAGAATACAATTTTCAGCGTTGCAAAAGGAGCACACAAACTTGAAAACTGAACTTGGGAGAGTTTTTCTTGTTTTCACAACGTCACTGAAGCATTCTGTCAAGTTCATTCGTATGAATTGAACCATATCAGTTTTATTTGTAAATTTCCTGCTAATTTATACAAATGAAATTCGATCTAAACAAGAAACTTTAACGATTTTGTCTTATCTTTGTCATTTTTGTCTTCAGCTCATCAGAACTGCCGTACATGATACATTGCTGCGATTGTGAACATTACACCGCCTGATGACAACAATATCATCTTGAAATTGATGCTTTGTGTCCGATTCAGACGAGTTGTGTAGTCAGCTGAGCCATTCGAGATTCTGCACTTCCAGAACATTGTAACAACAGAATGAATGAGGTTAATCGCTGTGCATAAAGATCTCGATATCTCCCCTTTCTGTGTATTATTGGAGACATCTTTGTTAAGAGCGCTCAAACGCTAACAAAGACACAGAGCGAGTGCGCGTGGTGTAAGGAGCGAAACGTCAGAGTAAAAGCTCTGCATATTACATCAAATTCCGCAGCGAAAAGTGAAAAAATCGTCATGGATGACCTCTTGCGGCGACTAGTGCGTCACGCCGTTAGGCGGGCGACCGCTGGAGAGTCCCCGCCGGCCATGCAACCTCTTCCCACCCCAACCGTCCCCAGCCTGGCAGCGGCAGCCGCCGGTCAACCACCTGCCGACGAAACCACCGGTACAAGCAGCGCCACCAACGATGGAGCTGAGTGGGACCTGTCCTCGCTAAACTCGACCTTCGCTGAGAATTTCACCATGATTACAGACGGCATACGCGATCACTCGACGACGCCGCGCGGTCACGTGGTAGTGGACGAAGCCTGGCCCGTGTATCCATTTACCATCATAAAGGCGCTCGTTCTATCTGTCATCCTGGCCATTCTGTTGATTGTGACGTACAAAGTAACTATGCAATACGTCATCAAGACATGGAAGAGAGAGAAGCGGTAGTCCTACCGTGTCCTTCAAACGAACAAAATCTAACTTAGTCGTGCAAGGATTTGAGTTTTGACACCGAATTGAGCATTAATGTATATATTTTTTGTACATATGGTTTGATATACATTTTGTCATAACACAATTCCATGAATCCTATGCATTGAAAGTAGACGTAAGACCGTTGTCACATAGACATGTGTAGCATTCCTATAGCATTTTTGTCCTTTGTTCCATTTTGTGGCTGTCCAACATTTATGTTGGCAATCTTTACGATGGCCCAATACTTTCTCTTATTTCAAGTAGCAAAAAGTCAAAAAGTCATAAACTTCGTCAATTTCAGTGATACCTGAATGATGTAAAGATCATTCAATTATCGTGATGAAGTGTTCCCTGTTTGACTGCATATTATTGCTCTCACTTACGTTGTACCATCCTGAATACTGTGGTGGATCCCTCTATATCATATAGATTACATAGCGTGTGAAGCATAGTTATAATACATAACATCACCTATGCGTGTGAAGAATTTGTAATTGTGAATAACCATGCATATTGTCTACGACAAATATGAAATCTTAAGTGTCTAATACACTTGTTATCGATACCGTAGTAAATGTACTTCACAAAGCCATATTAGTAGAATGTACAAAATTATATCCAATCTTGAAGAGAGCATTACTTGAACACGAATCCCTCGGTGTTCGCAAGATATAAGAGTACAGTATGCTTCTCCTGCATAATTCAAAATTGATGTCGTCTTTTGTTGGGGTGATGTCCACTGTTCCGAAGATTTCTTAATCCGAAAATGAAATATATTTCGTTATTCTGAACATTTATGGCGTCATTCCGAAGGTTCGTTAATCAGTAAATGAAATAAGGTTATTTAACCCCAAAAATGAAAAAAGGGTGCATACTAACAAACCTTCGAAATTATACGAACCTTATGTCATTTTCGGACCAACGGCTCTTCGAAAAAATCTAACCATATATCATGTTCGGAATTACGAGCCTTTGGAGTAACGATCCTTCGAAATAACAAACTGTGAGCTTTTGGTGTAATGAACCAAGCGAACCGGAACTAGTATTTCAATGCCAATAAGGATGCCCAATTCCGGACGAAAAAAAGAACAGATCAATTAACAAATGATTCTTTGAGACGATTCATAACACTACGTGAAACAGTTGAGCGGTGACTAATATTTGTTTTATTAGTAAATAAAAAAGAATCCAGTGGGTCATGAGGGCTCATTTCACCCATTTTGTTCTTTCTGCTTTCCTTGCATAGATTCCCATCACTTCCTCTCACGTCTTCTGTCATGCTTCAGAAACTAATAAAAAGTATTGATGATGGCATACAACGTAATTCCCTCAGAGCAAAAAACAAACCAAAACAAACAAACAAACAAACAAACAAACAAACAAACAAACAAACAAACAAACAAACACGGGCAAATACATGATGCTCGTTATTCCGGAGATTCATTAATCCAAAAAATGAAATCAGGTTCGTTATTCCGAAAGGTTCGAAACTCCGAAAATGAAAAAAAAAAAGTTCGTTTTCCTGCACGTTCGTTCATCCGAAAAAAGGAAATAAAATTTGTTCATTCGAAATGAAATAAAAAAGTGCGTACAAACTAGCCTTCGAAAGTACGAACCTTATTGCGTTATCTGATAAACGAACCTTCGGCAAAAACAAACCTTTCCTCTTTCATTTACGGACTAACGAACCTTCGGAATGACGCCACAAATTCTGGGAATAACAAACTATACGGTATATTATTCTCGGATTAACGAATCTTCGTAATAACGAACCTTCGGTAACCGATTTTCCTGCCTGCGGGCAGATCTTGGCTTGTGAATGATCCCCTCGAGTCTCAAAGGTACATTTCAACGAAATAAAATTCGAAACGTTTGTAGTGGTCCGCTCTACACACCTGTACATAAGTTTACGTTTAACTTAGGACGGAAGAGTATGTCCAACACTTTCCCTTATGTAGAACGTCAATACAAAAATCAAAACTTCCAATATGAACAGCCGTTGAAGATTACAAAGTTATTTATTCTTGCATATTATCTAAAGGTCGATGGTCAAGAAAAAAAAAGAGGAACAATAGATAAAAAAAACCCGATAAGAGCTGGTTTGAGAAATCTGAAGTCAAAATCACAGTAGGATTTGTTGGCAGAATCTCAGTCCCATATATAATTAAACTGTAAAAATAACAGCAAAATATTTTTCCTTTGTGTTATATTGGATTCACGAAAATTTGATTCGTTCTTCAATTTGGAAAAAACCCATTAATTTATATACATATATAAGGGAAGAACAAACAAATGAATGTAGATATATCCAGTAAATTCATCACGCAACTATTGGAGATAAGGCTTGAAAACACATCGACATTGAGCCCAATTCTGTCATGTATAATCTCGAAAAAAAGACAAATATGCAAGAGGCAATCTTTTTGAAGCGAAATCACGTAAATTACTTCTGAAAATAAAAAAATAAAAAAAAACCGCTACAGCTACACTGTTATTGTAAGTCAAGTGCCTACAGGAGAGGTTACAATCCACGATGTAATTTTCACATATTAATCGCCTGCTTAGATTTCAAATTTTATTTTTCCCCTTTTGGTCTATTTATGAGGCATTCTTATGTCTGCTGAATGACTTGAAATGTCGTGTTTAATGAAAACACATGTCTCTCGTTAGATCGGCGTAACGTTTCATGGGACAAATATTAGGCCTACGGGCAAGTTTAGTCCAGCACTTAATTTAATATCATTGGAAGATTTAGACATGCTGCATGTGTTTCTCCTTTGGCTCATGGTATCACATCTTCCTTGAGGTATTTCTAGGCCCTATTGTATGAAAAAGAAGAAAAAAATCAAACATAACCCAAGTTATAGCCAATTAGAATTAAGTATTCTTAGACTTATCATGCCCATACTTTCTTTTCAACTGTTTGATCTCAACTTTTATGCAATAGGGCTGGTTACGCATGAATATGGGGATATTAGATATGAATGTGTATAGTGTTCCTGTTATGTCCCCAATCGATTTCAAAAGATGACATGCGAATGCGGTACATTAAGTAATTTAAGAAAGTAGACTACTAGATCATAGTGTCTGATGATGTATTAAGTCAAATGATTAAAACAACATATTCTACCGGACTAACTTGTTTTGTATCCTGCGAGACTACCAAGGAATGTTTCTCTTTAGCTGAAAACAAAAACCAAAACCACAGCTTGAAAGGCTTGAAAAGATGATGTGACATTAGGCGTTTTCACATCAGCCCGATAAAAATCCAGGCTCGAGATATTTTCCAATTTCCCAAGTCAGAAAATAGCGCGCTATTTCGAAACATCGGGCTGATGTGAAAACGCCTACTGTTCGCTTCGTCTCTATGGTAGATCTCAGAAGAAAATTCTGCAATAAATCGAAGAGATATCTCAGCAAGAAAAGAGACAGCAGCAGTCTGAGCGTAACTGAATCGCAATCATAGACTCTCCAAATTAGATGTGAAGCTTTATATTTTGGCGAAAAATAGAGTCAGGAAAGTGTGTGCATCTCTCCAGCAACTCAATCTGCCTTTGGGTCTGTACAAAGGGGTAGCAAAAAGCTCTGAGAGATCCTTGTACTGCCTCAGTGAAGCTCGGGTGTCGTCCAGACGCCTAAAATCCATAGCATTATATTCCACTTCTATACATCAACTACTTCAGCTGGTACTACAGATTTACTATTGAACATTAGCATTGAATTATTATTATCATTTGAAGTAGTATTATATATTTTCAGCACTATGATTACTGTATTGGCACATTATCATTGCCATTGTTATGACTGATGAATCATTACCATCATCATCCGTCATTATGGGCTATCATGAAGCCATGGTGCGATTGTTAATTTGGGTTTAATTTCCCTAAACACCATTTAAGGTGACGTGAAAACTTTGTTTCCGTTCAAATTATGTGAATGATAATCACGTAGATGAATGTGGACACGAGTAGTATGCCTCTAACACCACAAGGGTCAAAAACTTAATATCCACTTCCACTGTCTGTTGTGTGAAATAGTGGCGAACCAATGTAAGGCGTTTGTGTCGCCATAATTGTTAAAGGACAATCCTGGGTCAGTTAAAGGTATAATAGTCTGAAAAAAAGAGAAAAGTTTTCACGAGTTAAGCACAACAGTGAAAATTTGACCAGCGTCGGATAAAGATTGAGGAATTTATGACATTTTAAAGTTTTGCTGATTTACAGAAAAAAAATATTGAACAGTGAGTATGAATGTCCACATGAACGAATTGATGACGTCATCGCGTCACAACTGACAATATAGTTTGTACACAGAATCTAGAAGTTTCTAGATTTTTCTTTTATAAGCATTTATGCCCCATTTACTAGTCCTAATTTATCTGACTGATCGTCATTTTGAAGTTTTTCAGCCACGAATAACATTATGTATCATATTTTTGTACCAGAAAATTTAATGTTCGTCATTTTTTATTTGTCCATGATCAGTGGAAAATCGAGAAATGATGATATCATCAGTTCACTTATTTGCATATTCTTAAAAACTGTTCATGAACCGCTTTGCATAATCTATAACATATCTTCCTTATCTTTTATCGGTTTTTATTGAATTCGCATTGTTGTACTTGTAAAAAGTTAGACTTTTTTATAAAGTTATTTCTGGTGCAGAATTGTCCTTTTGTAATTTTCAAATTCCCCTGTCATTTCGTCACACCCAATAATACTCACATACTAATTGTAATCTACCCATTTAAAGGTAAGTATTGATAGTTACGATAGTATCACCATAGTCAAAATTATATCAAATAAGTATATGATACAATAAGTAATGAACAAACTAAAAAGACTTCTTAAGTTGTATCTAGCTTGTTTTCAGCTCATTTGTATAAAGTTTTCATGTTATCGGTACAATTAAGTTACAATACTTTTTTTTCCAATTTGTACGAGAGATATTTTGACTGTTTCTATATTATGTTTTAGTCTAATATTAAATACAGACTATTGTCAGGAAATCTTCATCGTGTTTGGGCAGCATTTGGACTTGCATCTGTGTACAATATATAAGTGTAACTTCAGTATCCATTGATTGATTGATTTATTGATTGTTTGATTGATTGATTGATTGATTATTCTTTTTCAATGAAATCATGACCATCCAAGTGATTAATTCTTCTCAGGCACTGTAAGTCGGCATACAGATTCAATTCATGGAGTTGGTTATTTGTTTATCAATTCATCAACAAATTTGTTCAATTTGTTCAATACACACACACACACACACACACACATATATATATATATATATATATATATATATATATATATATATATATCTTCCATTTAGTTCAATCAAATTTCTTTTTTAACACAATATACAAGATAATGTGTGAAATTGGGTATGCATTTTTGGAATGATACAATGTTGATGCAAGTAAGTCTTTTTAAGAAAGGACGCAGGAATTTCTCGCAGTCAAATAGCAGGGTGAAAAAAATTCAAGGCCTTCCATTGTATGTGGCTAATGACAGGTTCTTACAGGAAAATAAACTTGAACGCTTTACATTTATACAATTTTGTGCAGCAATAGCAACTCTGTTCATCACGCAAGATGAGTATTATATGTCGCCAACTGTCCTTGCGGTCAAATTGCACAAATTTCAGCCCCGTTCTGCCCGCCTGAGTATTGACATAGTTGCCCAGCACTACCTAGCCTTTCCCATATAGCAATTAAATGCTCTGAAACCACATGGCCTCAAAACGGATGGTTTTCAAATTGTTTTATATTTACCCAAGCTGTGTCCAAAGCTGGTCCACCGACCACGTCTTCCCCTACCGTTAAGTGCATTTATTCGGCTCACTACACACGCTAAGGGCCTATTTCAACATGGGGGTACTTGCAATTGTTATATAAACAGGGTGTAATAACAACCGACTCTGAAATTTCTTTTCCCACCGAAGTTCCGAGGCGTCAATGATGTTACGCGCATTTCGCTCCGCACAGAGCCGAAGGGTAAAAAGAAGGCGCGGAATAAGTCAAACAGACGACATTTGTATACTATATACTCCCAACATCTTCATGTTTGCTCGTTTGGTGACGGGAATGGCTTAGTGGCGTCATAAATATGCGATCTACCAGGGCATTTGGGGGACGAGAGGGATAATTTACCGTTACAAGGCATCTTTTTTTAAAGAGTATGTAGGGTGTTTTGTATTTAAAGAGAGAGCGAGAGAGAATCCCTCCGGTGTTGTACTTTGCATCTAAAATGAATAATCAATATTGACACGTACGTGACAAGAAGGTTTATTCTAATCCACGAGACGAATCAGACGTAGGAGTCCATTATAACGTGCCAATGTGCTGTAAAATCGTATATGTGACTTCAGCAACATATATATATATGTATATATATATATATATATATATATATATGTATGTATATATATATGTATATATATATATGTATATATATATGTATATATATATATATATATATATAAAGCAACATATACATATATATGTATATATATATATAATGTATAATTTATATGCTTATATAATATTTGTAGTCCACGTGTTGGTACCAGTATAGAAAAGATGACGAAGTAGGGTAGTAATGCATTTCAGCCCAACAATTGTTCATGTCCACCCTGAAGAGACGTGTGTATGCATCGAAAATTTGGTTTGAATAGATAGCACTCTTGGACTGAAATGCATTACTACCCTACTTCGTCATCTTTTATATGTATATATATATATATATATATATATATATATATATATGTATATACATATATATATATATGTATATATATATATATATATATGTGTGTGTGTGTGTGTGCGTGCGTGTGTGTGTGTGTGCGTGTGTGTGTGTACGTTTGTGTGTATTGATGAGTGTGTGTAAAAAGAGAGATGATACTGAAAACATCAATGTTTTATGAAAGAATTTTTCTCTAATTTCTTGTCTGCATTTCCTACTACGTATTTTTGCTTCATCACGAACAAGATGTGGTATAGCAGAAATCCGAATGTATTTCGCTCACTTTTCACCAATGCACGCGTTTTCATATGTTCGACATCTCATCTGTTGTAAGGTTGTGTGTGTGTGTGTGTGTGTGTGTGTGTGTGTGTGTGTGTGTGTGTGTGTGTGTTTTTCGTTTGGTTGTTGTTGTTGCTGTTGCTGTTGTCACTCTGCCCTTAGTGGGTGGTTATCGGTTGTATCATCTTGTTATAGTTTGACCACCGTACCACATTCACCTGCAACATAATCATAGCTGTAACGAATTAGAAATCTGATTCCTGCTGGTGAAGCGCCGTCTGGGCCCCATTTCATTTTAAAAAAAAAGTTGCTCCTATAGCACCTTTCGCTGGAATGGAAGTTGTCATGGAAACGACAAGGATCCTGCTTCCTGAATGGCAGTTGTTAAAGTTTGTATATAATAAGGGTCTTTTAACATCTTTTATAAAAGGGGGCTCTAACCACTGCACGATTACGCACACAAGCATGACAAGGGTCAACGATTTATAACGTTAAGTCATAACTTGAGTCATGATAAAACTTGCTGTCATGCCGACATTTTATACGTGGTTAATATACAGTCCCCCCCCCCCATCCCTGTTTAATAAATTTATGGTAGTCTGTCTTTAACAGTCAGCCTCGGAGTAGCATGAGTGAAAAATAATAAATGAAACCTTTAGTGTGCAGTCCAGTTTTACAGCAAGACATACACATTTCTTTAAGGTTAGTGTTCTGTAAATTTCTGAAAGTAGGGCTCAAGACACTTTATACCAGCAGGTTGTTTTTGAGAAACATGTCTCCGCCTGTCATGAAAATTTTTCAAAATATATTGATAAGGAAGAACGATTCCGCTTGAGTTGCTATGTACTCTGCATCTTTGTTCCATGGCATCTCTTTCTGCGGAGTTGATGCTGAGTGACGGTTGCCATGGTTATAGCTGCAATCATTTCAAATTGCCTCTCTGGTGCGTTTAGCCGAGGAACGGTAGCGCGGTTTCATCTCTTATCCTGATGGGTAATAGACCGCAGACTCGCAAGCCAACTGGATAAACAGACGACTGGGACGGAGGTAATTTTCTATCACTCTGATACGTCATTTAAAATGATCGATAGCGGGAGATTTGGCAATAAACATTGAGACAAAATGAACGGATGCGCAACTCAACAATGCTTCGTTTGGAGGAATTAGCCGGTCTTGTTTGTATGTTTGTTTCAACTTGCCCCTGTTCTCCGTCGTGTGTCTTATTGGAACCTAATGTCCAGATCTTTATTGATACACAGCAATTTGAGAGGCTCGTAAAATTAGCCCTGCCAGAGAGACATTTTGACTGGTTTGAAAAGCAATAAATACACGTCCTACCATCTGTATAGTACTCTCCTTTTCAATAATTATAGAATGCTGACAGGTATATGTCAAACTGACCTTTCTATTTCAATATCAATGAAAAAGAAGTATGCACATCTTTCCCGTTCTCCGTTTCTCTTATAGGTATAAACACTTTCCACAATGCAATAACATCGACTGTGGACGCGTAGTAAACATGAAGACAATCATAATGATAGTCCAACAGTAAATAGTCGTCTATTCGAGAGGGTTCCTGACCATAGCACGCGCATGGCCAATCACGGGTCATTTTGTGTGACAAGCACACTTTCTTTGAACTGAATTGGTCATATTCTAAGCGATTACGTCGTTAAAAGCGCCGTGAACATCGCTTCAACAGGCATCGACAGCACTTAGAGCATTACAAGATGGGTGAAGGAGTCCCCATCCCGTCCCATTGAAAAAAAAAATGAAATATTCCAGGAATTTACACATTTCATTATAAATTTCATTGGCTGATCGATATCGAATTAGACTTATGATTATCTAACGCAAACTGTCTTTGTGGTTATTATTATTATTATTATCATTATTATTATTATTATTATTATTATTATTATTATTATTATTATTATTATTATTATTATTATTATGGGGGGGGGGCTGTCACAACAATAAATCATAAGCTAATTCCCTTTGCTCCACCAGATCATTTTCACGCGATACGTCATTCGTATGTCTCCACACGAGGATCCACTTCATTTATGCCCCCATACACACGCTCCCTATATAGGAATAAAGAGTGATGTTCGTTTTTTATGATCACAGTACATGTATCATTATAGGACACAATAGTATATTACAGTATAATACCCACCCTGCGATAGAGAAAGAGAGAGATAGTATGCATGTGTAATATAGAGGAAGAGAAAGAAGGAACAATGAACTCACAGGTCCTTTCATTTCTCTCGTCTGCAGAGAGAATAAAGTCATGCAATTACGACATGCGTGTTGCAATGATGGAAAGTGTTCATCAGGGTCTTACACGTGTAAAACTGCATGATCCTTAGAGATCAAAAGCTTCTGTAATGAATACGAGAAACAGGATAACAGTAAAGGCATAGCCCCAAACACTGGCTAATATGGATAATGGACTTTTTGCAAATGTCGTTCATACCTACAGGCTATCAATATTACATATCAAAGTTGTCACGCTTGCACATTATTTATCGAGCTATTTCTAATTTCTATGAATATGTTTGTTTGTTTGTTTGTTTGTTTGTTTCACATCCTTCTGAGAAGATGGCTAGATAGCCCATATCACGCTGCACTATTCACTGGTCTTCCATGGCGTCCAGCTGCAAGATGTGATTGTTCTGTATTTTCTTCAACTTAATGATTTTCTATTTCTTTTTTAAAGGTCCTGTTTACCTTTGGGAGCAGTGATTTAAAAAAAATGTTCAAGATATCACATTTGATGCACGTTTGATATGTGTAGGTGTGTTGTATCACAAAACATCCTACCATATAAAATTTTTGCAATAAAGCCTATAAAATATAAGTAGATAAACCATAACTGTAGGCGGTTTGGTCTGGGAAAAAAAAAACATAATAACTATTATTCACATTTTGTGTATTCAACAATACTTATATCGATTATACGAATTCACATTTTTACAGTGGTTGTTCCTATCTTTAACTCATAGTTTAGAACTATTTCAAAGCACTAATGCTGGGTTTGTGTTTCCCCCGCAAATGGTAAATAATACCTTAAAGACCATGTTTAGCTCTCTTTAGAAGTTTTCATGAGAAGTTATCCCCTTCTCAGGAATACATTATATTCATCTTTATTTTTTGTTTGTGACACGTCTCTTCCGTGAACTCCTTCCTCAATACACGAGCACACATTCATCCTGAAGCATATTATGCAGATCTCTCTCCCAACTTCTTTATATTTCTCCCCTTTCTCTCTCTCTCTCCCTCCCTCTCTCTCTTTCTCTCTCTCTCTCTCTCTCTCTCTCTATCTATCTATCTCTATCTCTCTCTCTCTCTCTGGTCTTATGTTTCTATGTTTCTCCACTGCTATCTCATATACCTCTCTTCTTCTTCCTCTTCTTCACTCGTTCTGTCTCTCTCATTCTACAGAAGAAACTCGATCTCGGGTCCACATGATTCTCGACCCACTTTTGACACACAGTATTTTTAGCTCACATACCGAAGACAGACTTATGGCTCTGAGCTATTAGACTGGGTCGGCTATGAACAGAAGAAAAGGCAAACACGCAAAAATCAAAGAGAAAGAAATGCGATAGCTCGGTGATTAAGCACCAACAAGGAAGACGGAGAAGTCGCGCTAGAGGACAGTGGAATCAAATTTCTCTTCATAAATGGGGGAGAAAAAAAAAAGGTCGATTGAAGACTTAACGATGATTTCGGGTAGATTCCTATTCTTGTCTCCTGCGTCTATTTGTGAAGACTTCTTTTTTTAAATACAAGTAGTGCATGTTTGAAGTGGGCCACTTCAAAATGACTTTTATTATTTAGATGTTATTTGTCAGAATTTGACATTAATGAATTTCAACTGACGGAGTTGCCGAGTGCCTTTTACAAACACACAGACACAGACACAGACAAACACACACACGGGTGATAATTTCTTAACCTATACGTTGTAAATATTACTCATATTCGATTCAATCTAATGACACTTTATTTCCATCAGACAAAGAGGAAATGAAAAATATAAAGTATGCATTTGTCATTTCATATTCGTAAGAAAATACTTAAAGAAGTACAAGTCATAAAGTATATACAAAATTTATGTGCGGATGATTATGCATAACGAGGAAGCAATGCACACTTGGCAATTGTAACCAACGGAAAACAAAAATTAAATACAGTCAAACCTATCTGGAGCGGCCATCCCAAGGGAGACGAAAAAAAGTGGCCGTTGTAGACAGATGGTATAGGTATAGACAGGGTCCTTAATAATGACTTTTCTCTAGGGGGCATCGTGTTTAGTGGTCGCATTCGGCAGGTGGTCGCTATAGACAGGTTTGATTTTGTAGCGATGGAAAAGTGTGATGTAATAACAAGTTTAACTTGTAAGACGTGGATCACGTGGACGTAGATATCTCAGATATAATTATGCAAAATTTATCTATGTACCGTTGGAGCATTTGAATTCATTATAGATTATGATGCTAATGACATAAAAAAACAAATCGTTAATAATACTCGTTTTAAAGTACCCCCGCCCAAAAAAAAAAAACAAAATACAAACTCAAGATAACATAACAATGTTTTAATACGGCATATTCACTTTCTTTCTGACATATTCGTCCACAGACTCTATAGAACAATGTGCTCTAAAAAGGTGGATTTCCATTAATGTTTGAAAAAGAAGGCAGTTAGCAAGTAAAACTAACGTGTTATTTAGTCAGTCACCACCTCAGTACTACGGCAGTTTGTCTATAAGCGTGACACTTGCTCGTATTAATGATTGCAGTTCTTGATCAAGAGATGCTTTGTTTTATCTCGTATATAGATCTTTCTCTTTGTAGCACGTTATCCTGTTCAAATCAAGTCATATTCAATTTCCTTTTTATATTTGATAAAGATCTCTTTGTACTAGGCAATTCAAAGCAAATCCATTCTGATATTATTCCCAATATCAAATAAATTCTTTTCCATGCAATCAGCACAAAGCCTTCATTGTAACACAAAATGTATGAACATAATTATATTTAAACTCAGTCACGGTTGCGTGGTGTATGACTCTTACAAAGGAGATCAAGTTTATCGTTCAACGTGGTATGCCCAACTTGATAACAATTTGTCTTTTTATGAGATAGTAAACCGGTCATGTTGTTTTACAGAAAAGAAAGATTTATACATTGAATTTATGCAAATCACAGACAATTCTCATGGAATGTGACCAGCAAATAATCTGATAACATACTATTGATAAGTATCAATTACGTTCCCTTTTAGAAGAGTTGCTGTAGCGAATACATCCTTTCGAATTGCAAGTTACTTTTCCAGCCGCATTCTTCTCGAGAAACAAGCATGAATAAAAAAGATACAGGCAAATTCAAGTCTCTCGTTCCGTCTGAACAGCGTTCGCCTTTGAGAGTTCATGGGTCCACCCACGAGTGACGGCCGGCATACGAATCGATATTGCATTGAATTACCCCTCGACATTATAGACGCTCAATTCTCCGTGTTTTCTAAGAGACCTTACCCGCAAGAAAAAGAATTTGGTCACATCTCTGGCCGCGTTAAGCACTGACAGAGATGTGTTTCGTGAGTTATGGCTGCGTGAGCTGTGAGAAGAATTCTGTACAGAATTTTTTTTCCCTTATGAATCTACAGATTCATGGTGTTCTATCCAAATCATTTATCCATTGTACAACTTTACTTGACTGAGTTTTGTACTGACGTAGGGCCTACATAATTTAGGGATGAAAAATACTCAAAGAGAATTTTGAAAATGAATGCAGCCACTATATATGTATATATATATATATATATATATATATATATATATATATATGTATATATATATATATATGTGTGTGTGTGTGTGTGTGTGTGTTTGTATATATATATATATACATATATATATATATATATATATTCATATATATATATGAGTAGGAATTTTCTACGTGTTGGACTTCGAATGTTATAATTATAAGAATAATGAGTCTCAAATACGCCATCTGTAGATCCAACAAGAAGGTTTTTATTCACAAAATTTTCAATCCGCCTCGGGCCTTCGTCAGTGTAGTGTATACTAGGACAATGATAAGTTTTTGCAAAAACTTATCATTGTCCTCCCTCCCCCCATATCATACATAAATAATAAATATTGTATATATAAGCTATTACGTCATGATACATGTGTTTCTAAGGATACACGTATGTGTGTGTGTGTGTGTGTGTGTGTGTGTGTGTGTGTGTGTGAGTGGGCTGCCATCTTGAGTGATGGCCAGTAATTGGGCGCGCCACGCCGAAACGAAACATTTCAAAACATTTCAAAACATTTCACCCGGGCGTTGGAAAACACGCAGCGTAAACCGTATACATATCGCGTGTTTCGCGTCGCATCGCCCATAACAAGCGGCTGGCATGCTACCGTCCAAATGGAGCGTGAGACTTCGCGAGCCTGGGATGAAAATTGCGGAAATTGTGGCCCAACTGACTGGAACTAACCAAGCAAAAAAGACGGGTCAAATGACAGTAACGAAGGCACAGACAAAGTGGTAAGAGGCTGCATCGTCAAACCATGGACCCACGGCAAGGGATGCGAAGTTAGGGTGAGGGAGGGAGAGGCGAAGAGGTGAAGTGGGGTGGACTACAGCCGATTTGATGGATGTGATGAAATGATCCAAGCTTCATCACGGCACGCGTCTGTTCGAATTTCTTTTAGCGTGTTTATATGGCTGCGTCAAACTCTCCCTCAAAAGGACAACATATATTGTTTGTCAGTCAAATACCGGACGGTGACTGGATAAATACGATCACGTGAGAGCGGAGGATCATTTCAATGTCCTCCCCTGGGGCGAACATTCTTAGAGAACATTTTTGTGTAAACAAAATGTCGAATGGGGAATTTGGATACTGCGCCCATAAGGGAGAAAGTCATTAAAACTTTGAAAGTTTATCAAAGCTGGCAAAAGAAGTAGTTAGGCTTGTCGATGATTTCGTAGGCTTAGTGATGTCGTGAAGAAATCCGAACAGACACCGCGATGTCGCTGGGACCACTTAAGAAAAGATTGATTCACTTTGAATTTTGTAATTGTTATTATGTTCTGAAATGGAAATAGAAATAAATGAAAGAATGAATGCTGACAATACGACTACCACAGGAAATTCAAGTTGAATGTATGCTTACTCTCAAAGTCTTTTAACTTACCAATAACCAGATAATAAGAAAGTTAACTCTCTTTATTGTCGAGATTTATATACCCAGTGGTCCAAATAACTCAATGTTTACCATTTCATTTCTGTGGAGGTTAGTAGTTCCCCGACTTCTTTTTGGGACTTACTGAGTATGAAACCTTAATCAGCAGCATTTCAATTCCTTTAGATGGATTATTTTTTGAGCATCCTTCCTATTGTTCGTGAAGTGACCTTACTTTTCTGGTTGTGACTCCACAAGTGTAATTTTTTTTTCAATTCAATTTCAATTTATTTTCATATTTCTCGATGAAAAATTACATCAAATATAACAAAATTAAATGAAATACATGACATACATAGAATATTGCAAATATGTAAAACATAATAGTGGTCGATCTGTTCAGTTTGGAATCTGTGAATGAATGCTAAAGAAATATGAAGGAACCTACTTAAAGATTGATTGGAAGGAACCTACTCATAAGATTGATCCTTGTATAGGTGGTATAGAGAAAGATAAGTAACTGGAATCACACCTTTGTGCCCACGCTCCGCATATTAATACGCTGGAGATGTTACCCATTGTATAACACATGTTAATTAATTGGCGAAGGACACCACTTCGGTTTAAGTGTACATCATTCCTCAATGACAGCAGTCTTATCGAGTAGCAATTCGCTGTCCCTTTCAATACCTTTAGCAACGATTAGTTACTATGCAGAGAGCAGGACACGCGAACTAAAACAGTCCAAGATTGTACTTCATTGAGATTAAAATGCCACTAAGCACGTAGAAAGTGGCATTAGCCAATTTACTTAATCTAAAAATCTAACATTAAATTGCTAAATCTGTCAAACAAAATTATGCAAACAATGTGTGGAAGACGGTTAAAAGCTAACTTTTTATGAGATTCTAATGTTCCTTATTTTTGCAGTATTGAAGTATTAGTAACATGACGATTTGAAGAAAAACTGGAAGGATTTGTTGCATGTCATATTAACACCACGTTCACAGAGCTACCAAGTCTCACGCATTCTGCGTGAGACTCAAACATTTAGGGCCTGTCTCACGATCTCACGCAGGGCACCCATTTTTCTCACGCATCGGGTGAAGTCTTCAATTTGTGCCAAAAATAAGGAGCATAGCTCAAAGGATTCAAGTGATAGTTGCAATTGAAGGTATGTTTCCCTTTTGTCTTTCAAAATTAGTAAAAAATAGTCACTTAAGTATGTACCAGATCGCATCATTAAGAGCTAATAATTCAAAAAATCTCCCTACCATGGGAGGGGTGACACCCTCCTCGTTGGCGTGCGCATGCGCGCGAGCGCCGAAACGCCGAGCCGTGAAAATCTCACTCATAAAAGTTTTTTGAACTTGGCATCTCTGCGTTCACTATAGGATTTCAACATTTTTTTTTTCTGAAATACAGCTTAAAACTGTTGAAATCAAGAACCTCTTCGGTTGTCTCCATATATCCAAAAATCGATGGAAGAGTTGCTTGGAGCATGGAACATCAAAGCCAGTGAAATGCTAAGCATTCAATAGGATTGTCGTGCTCTATATCGAACCTACGCATAAATTTGCACAAATTGCGAAAAGATTCCCAGATTAATCCTACGCCCAAGCCCAAGTTGCGCAATTAGGATGTCAAATGTGGGTTTCATCACAGAGGATTTTAAGCTGAAAAGATGAGTATTCCCATTCCGCTGACGATTACGATTATCTGAAATGTCTCTAATCTCCAACACTCCATAGAAGCCTTATCTATGCAAGTGATTGAGGAAAGGGGGAGAATATCGATTGATTGATTACCAACGTCGGGTGAAGTGGGCGGCATTTACACATTCTATTTTCCATCGCGTGGCTCCATAATCGCGATTCCTATTTTCCGCATATTGTCACGCACGTATTGCATGACTCATCGATTTGCCACGAAGGTTTACTATTAAAGAGATATGGTGGGGAGGGGGTGGTGGTATGGGGGTGGGCAATGGCAAAATTTTTCATTTCTAAGTCATCAGGTGAGTCTCGGAATAGCAGGATTATATTGAAAGGACTGCTTATGCAGAAAATTTAAATCCATGTATTCAATGCATGGCCGCTCTTCCACAACTACCAGACACCGTATGGACCCTGTTACCCAACAAACGAGCCATCATTTTCTTTTTCGAAAAAAAGCCACATCCTCTCAAAGATTTTTACTTCCATCTCACTATCAAAGTTATGGCTTTTTATAGCTATATATTGCGTCTTATGCTACTTACCGCCTTCTGATAAAGGTTATAACAACTCTTATGATTCAGGAAGTTAGGTTTTAATTACCGAACAAAAAGTGAAGTGTGATGAAATATCAACAACCAAAAATCAGCAATTTGTATCCGTTCAATAAGGCTTGATGCACTCCCATTGTCAATATTGGAGCTACCGTTAAGTTGCCCACTCTAAACCTATTGTTTAACCAGGCCGCGTTCCTTTCGTGAGTGAATTTTCCAATCCTTTATAATAAAATTATTGGGTTTTATGTATGTATAGTATGGTATATATATATATATATATATATATATATATATATATATATATATATATTATACATATATTTATATATTATAAAACATACAAACACTGGACCCGACATTTGGAACTCTGTTCCTTCTGAAATTCGAACTTTAAAGTTTATGTACTCTTTTAAGAATGTAATTGTATTGTATATGAAATTCCCTCGTGGAATTATCGCCGTTCTGAATTTATTACGATATGTTATGTAACCGACCATGACCTGTAACTGTTCACCTGTACCTCGGTGAGAAAAATACTTTGCCATGCTTTACAATTCAGTGATCCATGTGATCTAACTTTGTGTAAACCTTTAGCGAAAGTAGACAGAACTCTCCCTTCCTTATTCCTTTCTTCTATCCTATATCTCTATGTAAGTCATCCCTCCCTCCTATTTTCCTATATGTTATGTATTATGTACGAGGGCTGCATGCAAATCAAGCAATGCTTGAGATGTAGCCCTTCTGTATTATTCATTGCATCGCTGATATGTTTTGTTGTACATTGTAAATGCAATGAAGAAACTGTATTGCTGTATATTCTAAAGGTAATGAAGAAACTTACTTTATTAACAATTAATGTTTATGTATATATATATATATATATATATATGGCACCAACAATGTATATAATACATGCGTATGTATCTGCATGAGCAATGATATAATGCAGGAACCAATAAATCAAATCAAATCAAATAAATAATGATGTATAATACATTCATACATGTGTTTATATGTATGTATGTATCTACAAAATTAAATATCATATAATGAATATATATAATGAATATATATATATATATACATATATATATATATGTATATATATATATATATATATATATATATACATATATATGTTGTTTCATCATTGATGTTTACCATATATGTTACCTAAAACTTAACGTGAATGAACTGTCACCCAAATGAAATTTTCATTGCCTGTAGATGATTTATAATCTGTTGAACGTGTTCTATTATCTATTCTCTGTCATTGTAAACTGCAAATTAATTGTGATGTTCCAGTTTCTTGAGGTTATATGAATGATTAGTAACAAGGATAATAATAATATCTGCAATGATATAACGACAATGATTACAAACCAATAAAGTGATGATAGATAAGTGCTGGGTGCAAGCTGACAACATCCATGAGTCATCGTGGTAAAGTATTATGGGGATTTAGAGGATGTCTCTCTATAGTCATTATCAACAGCCCACTTGTCGACGTTCTATGCATATAATGTACACAATAGTGATTTCTTTATATCTTTCCTTACGTTTATTTTATGTTCATTCAGAAAAAAAATGTAATACAATGTATCTACTTGCCACACAATACACTCTCACTCACTTATTTTTAATGCACTTTATCAAGAAAGAGTTAACAGTTACGTGCAAAATACATCGTGTGATACTCTTTTCATAAGGCAAATTTTCTGGTGTGGTGAATATGAGATGAAGAAGAAGGAAATGAAGGAACATTTTGGCCAACCGCTAAGCATAATAGGGAAAGGTGATGTCGAAAGAGGGAAAGCATTATTTTTCCAACTCATGAAACCTGGTGGACAAAGAAAATCAACCAATCATTTTAGCGCTGTACCATATGTCAGGAAATCTTTTTTTTTTTTTTGTAAAGCAATGAAATACTAGTATTAAGGCGTCGATTGGGGCTATCTTCATTTACATTATAGCATGATTTACCGAGGGAAGGAAGGGGGGGGGATAGGCGCTTTAATCTTCGATGAATTTAAATGAACTTAAGACATGTAAAGTATGACAATTATTGCATGTACTTTGTCAATATTTGCAAATTGCTTTCACCGACACAAACTGCCCTCTCAAAATTATCAAAGATGGCAATATCGATATTAAAATTAAATCAACTTAAACTGTAATTGATTGAGTTATCCATGGCCAATTTGGGTTTTCGATCGTCCGTGGTTATTTGATAATATTATGAGGGATTGCTAATTTCATTAATGTTTATGATTGACGTGTCGTCCTTATTTCAGGCAAGTAGAACCTAGTTGGTATTGCCTTTTTCCAAAATTAATATCAGAATATCAAATGTTACCAACGATGAAGTTGCCAGGTATACACTTCGGCTTTTTCAGCATGTATTCATAAACCAAAGTGAGTTTGAAATATGTTCCGTTATAAACAAACTTTTCATTTTGTCTACATCACTGTGTCAGACGTCTTTTAAGGATTAAATAGCCTGTAATGGAAATTGAAGTACATGCGATATCTCCAGCCTGAAGTGTATTCAAATCAGCTTCTGTTTCCCGAGACCCGTGTCCAAAATCGGGTACCAAAAAACTGCGACCTACACTAACATTCCATGGCAGTATGAATGGCGACAATATAGTCGCTTTTAGATATTTTAGTTGATGCTCTAGGAACTTCCAACAACAAAAAGAGACAGAATGCCTTTTATTTGTGTAGATTATGTTGCTTCTAATTTATTTTTTCTTAAATCTGTTCATTTATGTCGTAACGCAGGCTCTTGCACACCATCAAATTTTTCGAAATCTTTGTTCTGTCTATAGATCGGCTCTCGAAGAATAGAAGATCCCTTTCGTTGCTTACCTATAAGAGGGCGCTGTGTAAATAGCGCCTTTATAGGGAGAGTTAATTTTGCGTGCATTCGATGCTGCAATCGGCCGCATCACCCACAATAACCATGCACGTACTTCTTCGACTTAATACAGCCAAACGTGAAAAGATCTTTAGCTTTTTATAATATAGGATAAGCCATATAAGAATTATCGGTTAGTTTATACAAATTTTCAGGGCAAGCTCTTTTACAACGTTATATCACAAGTTAAAGTAAGAATGAAACTTCCTTATGGAAACTATCGCGCAAAAAATAATTGAGCTGCGAGAAGAGAAATAAGAAAACGTGCACTGCTCTCTTTAAACCTTTTTATAGGCGATAAAAATTTGACGGCTCTTATTATCACATATCTGTCGGATACTCTGATATTTTTTTTTTCTCGTGAGTGACCAAATTAATTAATTTTGAGATACACCATTCACTGTTGGGCTAAAATTGGAACAATTAATTCACCGAGGGGGCAGCAGTTTGTAAGGAATAATCATTAACATTTTAAAGGTCTGTTTCCATTCCTGTTTTTAGAAAACAGCACAGCCCAAGTCCAAAGCGAATTCAAAAATTTAACACTGACTGTTAGAGAATACAGTCATGGATTGAATTTGTATCTCTCATCAATATTAGAGTATACTATTTAACCTACATAGAAGCGCTAGATGTACGCAAAGTTACTGAAATAGATATACGTTATGACAAAAATTCCCACATTCATGCAGGTCCCTTACTAGTCTCTATTGATTCGTAAGCATACATATAGTGTATTATTAGCTTGGTAAGGAGTTGTAATATCTAAATGGAACATGCAATGTTTTTATCTTTGTACATTACATATTTACTTCTATGAATTCTACACCTACATAATAATGTATGAGGTCTCCACAAAAGACAATACGATGGTACACTTTCAAAACAAAAGCACGCTATATCTTGATTCCGTCCAATTCTTTATACATGATAGATAGATCATCATGATCGAAAAACAACAGAAAGGATCGTCAGGGATACCAAAACACTATACCACTATATTCATAAAAATCTGTTTTATTCTGTGTGACGTAATTTGAGTGATGTGAATACATTAGATGAGACAGATTGACTAGGTCAAGATCACTTGAAGGTAACATGGTACTGGACCGTTAGACTAGACGCAATTATCGGAAACAGCTTTACGTGTGACGTAAATTGAGCTATTTTAAGAACGTCAATATTCCCTTCTAGTTATTCTATCTTCAAGGAAAAGTTAAAGAAAAAGAAGCTGAATTCAAATATGAGTGCTTTGCAATTTAAGTTCAAGTGATATAATGCAAGGCTTTGATAAGACGGCAGGCCTTATTTTTCGTTTCACTTGCTCCGCCATGTTTGGCATACAGTTGTTCAGTCAATTTGGAATAAAAGAACAGATAGCCACTAAGGAGTAAAGCTTTTTTGTTTTGATTTTTTCTCTCTCCTTGCGTCTGTCTGTACAACTGGCACTCAGCAGGAGATGACGTCACAACTTTTCGTCAATCATTTCAGTAGAGTATCGACGCACTATGTTTGGGGTTTTAAAAGATCGATATATTATGTCATCTAAAAAGCAATATGATTAATGTGCTTGTGTACATTCATTTTTTTTTTTCATTTCCAACAGAAACATGTAAATATTTTACAGAAATATTGAGCACATAAATAACATCACTATGCATAATAAAAGATACGTTTACATAGTATTTAAGTATACGGAAATGCTGGAAATGGGGAGGAATGCTAAAAAGCAATGCTTGTAGAGTGCATTCTCCCACACGTAATACAACAATGGTTGATATACTGTTTTACATAAAAAGTGGAATTAAGAAAGACGCTATTTCAAAAGAAACTATTATATCACAAAAGAAAATATTTGTCATTGAGGGCTACATGGGGTGATTAAATTTATTCAAACTTCCCTATACCAACTACAAAATATCAATTTTTAATCTTCTTTGCATGTGTTTGATACCATTTCGGACAAACCTCACGGAATGGGTGGAAAAAAAAAGAGTCTTTACTTAGAAACACTGCATACGAATTGAATGTAGTGGATAAACCTGTTAAGTCATTTTTTTTCGCTTCAATTAAATTTGAGTTAGATAAAAACTACATTTTAACAATACAAAAGAAATCATCAGTGCAAAGTAATACTATAAGTTAAAGACTACCGAGTTCACATCATTAGTTATACAGATTGCATTCCAAAGCTGGTGAATATACAAATGATGCACAGGATAGAGTGCGTTAGTGAAGGTGCGGCGCACTCGAGAGTATTGACAATGCACGAGGCGCAGCAGAGTGCATGTTGCACCATTGTCAATACTCGAGAGTGCCCCGCACCTTCACTAACGCCACGAAATAATTCTGTGCATCATTTGTTTTATAAAATGGGTCCAAAACTAACAGCATTTTTCACGTACATTTGTGGGTCAATACCAGTCAGCTACATGTAGCACTCGCTCAAGAGTCAAGATGTCCGAAGATGTTCGTCCCAAACATTTACGCACGTCGCACTCGGAAATCCCGCACATATAAGTACTGTACGTACATATAAGAGTATACGTACGCCACATGTTGTGCACAAGAAAGGCCGGCCGGCAGCCCGAACTAGAAGTTGTTTACAGGATTGACAGCGCGTATAGTAGCGCGCGACGCACTTGTAACAACTGATTGAGTGCGCACTGCTAGTGTAAACATTGTGACGTCAGGCCGTGTATGTTAGTGAGAAATTAATGCACGCTCACGTGACTCATTTCAGCGCTTCCAATTGGCTACATTCTTGAACCCATTCTATAATATACAAATGATGCACAGGATAATGGGTCCAAAACTAACATTATTTTTCACGTACCTTTGTGGGTCTATACCAGTCAGCTACATGTAGCACTCGCTCAAGAGTCAAGATGTGCGAAGATGTTCGTCCCAAACATTTACGCACGTCGCACTCGGAAATCCCGCACATATAAGTACTGTACGTATAAGAGTATACGTACGCCACACATGTTATGCACACAAGAAAGGCCGGCCGGCAGCCCGAACTAGAAGTTGTTTACAGGATTGACAGCGCGTATAGCAGCGCGCGACGCACTTGTAACAACTGATTGAGTGCGCACTGCTAGTGTAAACATTGTGACGTCAGGCCGTGCATGTTAGCGAGAAATTGATGCACGCACACGTGACTCATTTTAGCGCTTCCAATTGGCTACATTCTTGAACCCATTTTACAAATACATTTAATGCATGTGCACGAGCAAGCCTACACGAACATAATGAGTATACAAGTACAATATTTACAACAAAAGCAACAAGAACAAGAGGTATAATGAATGCACACGCAAACACCAATACACCTATGATCGTTACTCTTTAAAGGGATAGCACACTGCAAAATCACTTTAAAATATTTGGACAAGATCTAGGCACTCACAAGAAGACAAAGATGGACGCATAAGAACAGAATAGGAGAGAGCAGTCAAACTTTTAACCAAGATTTTAAAACCTTTTTTTTCCACCTCACCAAAACATCATTCTCTAAATACATTCACTCCAAATGCAAAACATGTGACAATAATAAGACTCCATAAAAGCGGAAGTATAATACGGATCTAGACAAAGAGGTAAATGTGATAAAAAATTACATTGACCACTGGCAATGGCTGATTGTGATCGAAACATGAGTCCTATCACAATCATACATTGAATTTGACACGACAGCATTTTGTCGTATCCATTACGAAAGTTGATACTATACGTAATAGAGTATGTTTAATACAACAACTGATCATTTTGCTTTACGTCAGATTACTGTAAAAGTGGTTTCTTTCGCGTACAGAAACTTTCGCGGTTTCCATCGGTGCGGACTTTTTTGCGTGTGTTTAAATTCGCGGTCGGTAATGATAGCGCTGTACAAGCGACGAATTCAAAACACTTTCGCGTGATGTTAAATTCGCGGTTCAACCACAAAGCGCAAAAAGCGCGAAAATAAAACCACCGCGAAAGAAACCACTTTTACAGCGGTTAGTATTAGATCCAAGATCCTAGTATTTTTGTATGAAAAAGAAATAGAATACAAAATGTATGATGTGGGGTTGGGTTTCTGGACACTTAAGTTCGCGCGTGAAAACTTACCTATTTTACATAGATTATGCACCCTTCTTTACCTCAAAGACTTCATATAGACTCCTCATATACTAGACAACATACTCTGAAAACGGCGTGAGAATTAACCTGCTAAATCGTTGGATTTCCCCTTCAAAGTGACTCCATGTACGATTGTATCAAAGAGAGTTGTGCACGCGTTGATTTTGTACGGGAAATATATGGGGAGCGAGCGTGCACGGTGTTTACATTCTCGCCGTACGATCGACGCTAACGAACATTCGATGGAACTGGACTAATGACATAATGTGTGTATAAATAACTCTTAACACCTTGTGGGACTTTCACTGCGTCATTTTTATTACAGACGCACCTACACACACCACGCGTCCGGTCCCACAACCTGTCCGGTCGCACAACGCTTGGTGATAATTATGTTTGATGCATCAAATCAAACTTTCATAAATATGGCAGGAAAACTAAGAGTATGAATAATTAGCCAAACAGAGACTGGCGAAGTTCAACTTCATCATTCAAATCAAGCACATCTCTTTTGCGCGTGTACATGGCTTTACTTTTCTTCAGTTGGTACATGACCCTCCCCCCCCCCACAAAATATTTTATGTGTCTATGATGCCCACCCCCTCATCCCCCCACCCCACTAGATTACTTCAACTTAAGTGTAATAACTTGTTTTATTCACGTAAAGAGGGGATGAAAATTATTGAATGCCGATAACACCCACACACAAAAATAAAACCAGATAGAAACGATGGCACCCCACGCACACACAGGCGCACACACACAAACAATCAGATAATAACAATGAACAAATGTGATGTTTTTGTTATAGTTTTTCGCCAATGAATCCCGCGTTTAAAAGCCGTCACCATCAGTGTATAGATTTGGCCTGCGTTAACCTATTCTGGCTGTGCGTCTTTTTCGCTCTTCTCGTTGGGGATTTTTTTAATATTTTTTATTTTTTGGGGGGTGGAATTTGTTTGTTTTGTTTGTTTTACACACAACTCCAGCGGAAATAAAATTCAGCGTTATCATGTGGCGAACTCCCCACAAAGATGTCGGTGACGTTGAACGGCGTCGGGTCATTCCATTCGATTAGAACGGTCTTGAAGAGAAACTTAATGTTTATCGTCCCTAGGCGGAAAACCCCCGCTCCGAAGTCCGCCCAGTACAGGCTGCCCCTCTTCCACTTCACGCAGATTAGTCGCCATATCCACTCAGTAGAAGTAAACGCCAACTCCGGGGCACAATTCGGGCATCGCTTCAGGGCGAAGGACGAGTTTTCGCAGAGAGCTGCAAATTTGAGTGAACATCGGATAAGAAAATGTTTACTTGGCAAGCTTGTCGGAGCAAGAAGGTACAATTCGTTAGATCCGAACGTTCGTTAATACGCATATGAAAAGGAGGTTTGTACCAACGAACCTTCGGAATAACGAACATTATTTCAATTTTGGATCAAAGAAACCTTGGAGCAACAAACTTCGCTTCATCTTCGAATCAACAAACCGTCGGAATAAAGAATCTTATTTTCATTTCGGATTATCAGGCCTTCGGAATTATGAACCTTCGGAATCAGTAAGTGCATAACCGATTTTATATCCCTCATGTATAGCTTCTTGCAATATGATTGTACAGAACACGAAAAGGGGGTAGTTTTACTAGAAATCTACGAGCAACTGAATGCGGTGCAAAGGCTTACTATCTAGCGTAACATCGTATCCGGGCATTTACCCCCCGGCAAAATACTGGTTAATGGTAAGTTTAGAGTAAAGATTAGGGTTAGGGTTAAGTTAAGGGTTAAGAGTGTGGGTTATGGTTATAGTTAGGATTGGGTTCAGGATTATGATTAAGATTAGAGCCAGGGAAAGGGTCCGTGGTAATTGCCCAGGAGGTAATTGCCCTAGACCCGCGTGATATAGTACATTTGGGAATCCACGATCTGCACGCAATCGTGATTTTGTGATCGATATCTAAGATTCTCACATTAGAATGTACTAGTATATATACGCAGTGCGCGTAGTAGCGATACTAGCTTGCTAGCTAGCTAGTAGTTGTAGCGCGGTAAGTACGGTGGTGCCGGTGTCACAGTCGATCCGTTCCGGGTTCCGGGGGAACCGATATACTGGTCGAATCCAGTCGATTAGTTCCGCGGAACGAATATACCGCACAATAGGCCGTACGCAGAAACGTTCCGCAACCGCCGATCCTATCCGGGTTGTGCGAGTAGGCCTCATTAAAAACAAAATAATATCTGTGTATTGTGGATGCTGATACCAAACCAAAAAAATCTGAGAAAGCTATTTCTTCATTTTTTAAATGATATTAAGGACAAACCTATTTTTACGTTCTGATAATTTCCCTTTAAATGAATCGTATTATATAACCTCGTACAAGTAGCGCGAAGAAATGAATTACTGTAGGGCCTACAATGTATTAGCTAAATAGCATGCACAAATACGTACGAGTCGATCATCTGGAGCCGTTGCGCAGACAGTGTACGATTAGCCTTTATTTATAGACAAAACTTCAAAGAACAGTTCAACGAAAGAGCATGATAATACTATAGTTATAGGTCCTACATTTATAAGAGACTGCTTGAAGTGGGAAGGAAGAGAGAGGGAGGTTTTGCTGGTAGGGTACAGCAAGAATAAACATGTTTTTTTTTTCGGTGAGCTTTGTTCTGATAAGAAAATTATTGTTCAGCTGTACTTCAAAACAAAAAAAGAATGTTGGTCTAATAGTCTGCAAACAAATTGTTAATGTGTATGCCGTGTCGTTGGATTTCCCCTTCAAAGTGACTCCATGTACGATTGTATCAAAGAGAGTTGTGCACGCGTTGATTTTGTACGGGAAATATATGGGGAGCGAGCGTGCACGGTGTTTACATTCTCGCCGTACGATCGACGCTAACGAACATTCGATGGAACTGGACTAATGACATAATGTGTGTATAAATAACTCTTAACACCTTGTGGGACTTTCACTGCGTCATTTTTATTACAGACGCACCTACACACACCACGCGTCCGGTCCCACAACCTGTCCGGTCGCACAACGCTTGGTGATAATTATGTTTGATGCATCAAATCAAACTTTCATAAATATGGCAGGAAAACTAAGAGTATGAATAATTAGCCAAACAGAGACTGGCGAAGTTCAACTTCATCATTCAAATCAAGCACATCTCTTTTGCGCGTGTACATGGCTTTACTTTTCTTCAGTTGGTACATGACCCTCCCCCCCCCCCCCCCACAAAATATTTTATGTGTCTATGATGCCCACCCCCTCATCCCCCCACCCCACTAGATTACTTCAACTTAAGTGTAATAACTTGTTTTATTCACGTAAAGAGGGGATGAAAATTATTGAATGCCGATAACACCCACACACAAAAATAAAACCAGATAGAAACGATGGCACCCCACGCACACACAGGCGCACACACACAAACAATCAGATAATAACAATGAACAAATGTGATGTTTTTGTTATAGTTTTTCGCCAATGAATCCCGCGTTTAAAAGCCGTCACCATCAGTGTATAGATTTGGCCTGCGTTAACCTATTCTGGCTGTGCGTCTTTTTCGCTCTTCTCGTTGGGGATTTTTTTAATATTTTTTATTTTTTGGGGGGTGGAATTTGTTTGTTTTGTTTGTTTTACACACAACTCCAGCGGAAATAAAATTCAGCGTTATCATGTGGCGAACTCCCCACAAAGATGTCGGTGACGTTGAACGGCGTCGGGTCATTCCATTCGATTAGAACGGTCTTGAAGAGAAACTTAATGTTTATCGTCCCTAGGCGGAAAACCCCCGCTCCGAAGTCCGCCCAGTACAGGCTGCCTCTCTTCCACTTCACGCAGATTAGTCGCCATATCCACTCAGTAGAAGTAAACGCCAACTCCGGGGCACAATTCGGGCATCGCTTCAGGGCGAAGGACGAGTTTTCGCAGAGAGCTGCAAATTTGAGTGAACATCGGATAAGAAAATGTTTACTTGGCAAGCTTGTCGGAGCAAGAAGGTACAATTCGTTAGATCCGAACGTTCGTTAATACGCATATGAAAAGGAGGTTTGTACCAACGAACCTTCGGAATAACGAACATTATTTCAATTTTGGATCAAAGAAACCTTGGAGCAACAAACTTCGCTTCATCTTCGAATCAACAAACCGTCGGAATAAAGAATCTTATTTTCATTTCGGATTATCAGGCCTTCGGAATTATGAACCTTCGGAATCAGTAACTGCATAACCGATTTTATATCCCTCATGTATAGCTTCTTGCAATATGATTGTACAGAGCACGAAAAGGGGGTAGTTTTACTAGAAATCTACGAGCAACTGAATGCGGTGCAAAGGCTTACTATCTAGCGTAACATCGTATCCGGGCATTTACCCCCCGGCAAAATACTGGTTAATGGTAAGTTTAGAGTAAAGATTAGGGTTAGGGTTAAGTTAAGGGTTAAGAGTGTGGGTTATGGTTATGGTTAGGATTGGGTTCAGGATTATGATTAAGATTAGAGCCAGGGAAAGGGTCCGTGGTAATTGCCCAGGAGGTAATTGCCCTAGACCCGCGTGATATAGTACATTTGGGACTCCACGATCTGCACGCAATCGTGATTTTGTGATCGATATCTAAGATTCTCACATTAGAATGTACTAAAAACATATACGCAGTGCGCGTAGTAGCGATACTAGCTTGCTAGCTAGCTAGTAGTTGTAGCGCGGTAAGTACGGTGGTGCCGGCATTAAAGAAATCTGTGGTGCGATGGCGTGTGTGTGTGATCAATGCAATTCAGCTCAATTGACAAGTTGACTGCTTCAAGTAACTGAGGAATTTCGTAAATTGCAGCAGAAGTACAACATATCAGTACGGTTTAGGAATTATTTCAGGAAACTAAAATCGATGTTGAAGATGATCTGGATAACGAATCCGCTTTAAGCCTACTTCTAACGTTAGTCCTAACGGTTAGATCTCCTCTCGTAGTTCTACGCTGTATAGCTCGGATTAACAACGGTGAATTCATACACGACTGCCTGTTACATTACACAGCGATGTCGTTCGCTACGCGCTGCATGCACTAAGCTGCTGCCCTAGCACGACCTGGAACTAACGTTACGTCTCTCGTAAAATGCTCGAGAGTGTTATAAAACAAATATCGACTGCTTTCTTTCGGGTCATGGTAAAAATGTTTGCCCTGGATGCAAATAGTTTTACCATCCCCCTATGAAGCAGTCGATATTTGTATACTATCACCGCTTTGCAATCTCTGATTAAAAGAGTTGCTTCCTTATCTGTCCGGTAATATGAAAATGCTGATATTTTCATCCGTCATTATATCAACTATTTTTGTAGAACATCTTTCGTTTTCCTTTCATTTTGCTTCAGCAATATTTTTTTTTTTTTTGGCCGGCAATGTAATAAAGCATGACAAAGAATGGATCAAATTATACACGAAAGTCAAGGTTCGAAACGTGCTTGATCATGATTAAATATAACCGTCTGATATTCACGAAACATTAAAGGTAAATCGACTAATTTTCTTATTATCATAACTAACCAAACGGGATTGGATTGTCACGTGCTCATAAACAGAGATTGAAGATTTGATTTCAATCATTTTCATATCAATAATTATAGTATGTCTATAGCATGGCTTCGAATTCTGTGAAGAGAATGCATGTGGATGTGTTCGTATCATTAATGGATTACCTGAATGATTATTACATCATCATGGCCCCTATTTCATAAACGATGTTAGGATAGCAACGTTCCAGGAATCTAGATTCTTGTCGTTACCATAACAATTGTAATTCCAGCAGGAGTAACTACTGTATCATATCAACTTTTTATGAAATGGGGCCAAAATGCTTATCTCCGTGAATCGAAGACTGATCATGTCTGTTTGTACAAATGACACTTTTCTGCCCACGTACAGAGTGGAACTAGAAGTGGCTTATTATTCATTATTGAGCCTTACCGAACAGGACGACTCTAGGCGCTGAGATTGTGTCATTCGAAGAAAAGCCGATAAGACCTTTACCCCGGAAGGTGAACGCAACCGACGAGACACCGAGAGGTACTCGTTGGAGAGGAAAGGCGATTTTGTATCCGCGGGACTCCATGTTGCCCATTTCCGGAAAGATCTCATACGGGCAGATGTGATAGTCCGGATCTGCGATCACATAGGAACGAACATTTTTAGGGCTTGAAAAACAATGTACCTATATAGACCTATGCCTTGTATTATGTCACGCCTATTTCTGCTTGGTTCTAACACCAGTCATTCAAATAATTTCACTACATGCACTCAGACTGTCGATGCATTTGATAAACAGGAAAGGAAAGTAAACAAAATTGGTCGATTCAGTTCGGTTTCTTTTAAATCTGGCTTTGAAAATGAGTCAGGCCCTTTAAAATTGTGGATTGCCTGAAAATAGATGTGAAGTCAATTTTCATTTTTTCCCCTCAACGTTCAGTAAACTTTCTTCTAGATGAGTAGATGAGCTGCTTGAATTGTTGTCCTCTTGATCGTTCTGACATTAATATTTTCATTTACAAACTGCCCTTGTTGTAGAATGAAGAATAATCCATTCTTTACTGATAGTAAAGGTATTATAAGGATGGTTATCAAGACGACGGCTCTACCAAGTGCTCGCATAAAATCCGCCATTTTAGGAGGTCTTCTTTCCACCATCATATTATGTTCGGTGCCCGCGTTTTATCTTACAACCATGCCTTGACGAGCTGGTCGAAAATGCACAAATAACGTTTATTCGATTGGTTACAGCAGGATCGTTATTCCAAAGGGTAGTTTCCAAAGGGTAGTCATTCCCAAGGTTTGTTTGTTTAATTTTTTGTTATTGTTGTTTGTTTATGAAAATGAGATAAAGCTCATTATCCTGAAAGTCTGTTTATGAGAAATCATATATGGCTTGATGTTATTCCGAAGGTTCGTTAATCCGAAAATGAAATGACAAAATTCGTAATTCGAAGAAGATTCGTTAGTTCGCACATAGTTTTCATTTTGGGACAACCAAACCTTCGGAATAACAAACAACACCAGTTGGATTGCGTCTGTCAAAGTTGAGTAGGGAACTTGAAGTATGATTTTTGTTAGAATTTGTAGGAATAATGACGTGACGGCTATAGAATCTATGGTGCTGTGGTGGACTTATAGCATACATATCCACTATCACCATCATCATCATCGGTCCGGAGGTAATGTCATGAACCCACAATTGAACTTTGAATCCCAATCCTTATTTTCTTGTGTTTGCATGAGATAAAGTAACAAATTAAATGCCTCATACGATATGGGGCCGTGCAGTACAGCACTCCAAAATACGCATGGAAAGAAATGACAACATAATGGATCTATTTTTTTATTCTCCTGCATAGCTTTCTGTGCGATAGATGAAACAAAAAAATAGATAACTATACCATACAAAACTTAATTATACTGTTAGAAATGCAGTTATATCGTAGATATCGGGTGCCAGAGGTGTTCAAATTCGTTAAACCGGTTCCCGAGTTTACCAGCTTGCGTCAGGAGACACGTTGAGGGAGCTATATAGTAGTTGTCATTTTGCGATGTTGGCTTAGCCTTTGGATAAAGCCAAAACAGCATTGGCTACAGGCTAATGTTGGCTAGACAAGGTTGTAAAACATATAATGCACGGCCTATTTACGCGACATGCCAATTTATAGAACTTTTCAAGACAGTTCGGGGTGCCACCCTGAGCAAGACCAGAAAAGGGTTATTCGTACAAACAGGACATATTAGTTTTTTAATTCACCGAGGTAAGTGTCTGTGATGTAATAAGTATTCAAGTAATCCTTATTAATGGTGCTTGCCAGCACGTCAACCAAGATGTATTAGGAATATCATTTGAAATATCATTTAAAACAGATTGTTAATACATTCAATGTAACAGAATGAAATGGATGCTATTCCAAGTGATAGTAATAGTTACGTTCAGACGGTGATCTTTAACTT